>NC_141873.1:89972067-90123582 GCF_056163025.1 Triticum urartu
GCTAACTAAGGTGAAATGGATCGTTTTTGAGCTAACTAAGGTGAAATGGATCGTTTTTAGCTAACTTAGGTGAAATGGATCATTTAAGAGCTAAGTTAGGTGAAATGGGTCGTTTTTAGCTAACTTAGGTGAAATGGATCGTTTATGAGCTAACTTAGGTGAAATGGATCATTTAAGAGCTAATTTAGGTGAAATGGATCGTTTTTTAGCTAACTTAGGTGAAATGGATCGTTTATGAGCTAACTTAGTTGAAATGGATCGTTTATGAGCTAACTTAGTAAAAAGCATCATTTTAGAGCTAACCTAGGTGTGATGGGTGATTTTGGAGCTAACCTAGGTAAGATGGGTCATTTTGGAGCTAACCTAGGTGAAATGGGTCATTTTAAAGCTAAGGTAGGTAAAATGGATCATTTAGGAGCTAATCTAGGTAAAATGGGTCATTTTAGAGCTAACTTGGATAAACTGGATCATTTATAAGATAACTAAGGTAAAATGGGTCATTTTAGAGCTAACTTAGATAAAATGGATCGTTTATGAGCTAACTAAGCTAATTATCCAATTTTTGACATAAGTAAGCTAAGTACAAATCATTTTAGAGCTAACTTAGGTAAAATGGATGGTTTTGGAGGTCAGTAAGCTTATTAAGTCATTTTGGAGGAAAAGAAGCTAACTCTAGGAGGTATGCATTAGGCTTAACAAGAAAATGGACTTTAAGAAATAATAAATGGGATGTAATTATAATAACTAGACAATTACTATGCACCAAACACGTAATTAGTTTGAAAAATATATTATTTCTGGAATTTGAAAATTTTAATTTCATTACTTGTTGCGCGCGCAATATTTCGTTGGATTTTAACGTAATACAACTTTATTTTGAAATTATATTTAACCTGACTAGAAATTTTGGATAAAAATATTTCGGATCCCATCAAAATGTCGGAATTTTTTTTTGAATTCTGTTTTAAGCGGTTGTTTGAAATTATTAATCGTTTTCCTAGCTAGAAGTTGGGCTGTACTTTTAACAAACTGTAAATGGGCTGTAGTAAATTCCATTAGAATTGAAAAATGAGATGTACATTCTTACAAATCGCAAATGGGCTATATGTTCTCTGCCAAATCCGAGCTGTGGGCCTACTAAGTTGACGCGTACCAAGGGCTTTGTCAACTTAGTCAATATAAACGATTCTAGCTGCAGTGATCGTACGATATCCATCCAACGGGCGTAGTGCTTCTTCAACCTCTGGTCTTCTTGCTCCAGCCGCCCAAAGCAGCGCCGGTTGTGTCGCGTGCTCCTACCTCCCATGGCCGGCTGTGATGCCGCGGAGGCCTCACCACCCCGTACTACTCCCACCGCTGGCCAGGCCATCCCTCTACTCACCAACACCCCCTGTTATTCTGCGGCGACGGCAGCCTCACACCGCAGCCGAACTAGTGAACCCTCGTACTCCTCTCCGCGCGGGCTTCCACTGCTGCGTCTTCCCCGGCTCCACGTCGTCCCCTTCCTAGGCCTCGCCGTCGTCTAGACCACCGCCCTGGTGCTCTCAGCGCGGCGTGGTCAACGTGGTCAACGACCGACTTCCATCGGAAGTGTACTGTACGTGGAGAGGCTGATAGCTGGGTCCAGGCGGCCACAAGGAAGTGCCTCCTTATTACACACAAAATAATTATTCCTCCACCTGACAGCAAGGACCCACCGGACGGGCCACCTTATTTCGCGAAAAAATGTTTCCCCCCTGACTGCTGGGACCCACCGGACAGGCCAGCGTATTTCGCAAAAAAAACGTTCCCCCGCTGTCAGCTCGGACCCATCGGAAGTGTCTCCTTATTACGCACAAAAAATGAATACTCCCCCTGCTAGCTGGGACCCACCATGGTGGGAGGCTGACTTGTGGGCCTACTAAGTTGACTGGGATGAGGGCCTTTGTCAACTTTAGTCAATATGAACGATTCTAGCTCCAGTGACCGTAAGATGTCCATCCAACGGCCGTAGTGCTTCTTCAACCTCTTCTTGCTCCAGCCGCCCAAAGCAGCGCCGGTCATGCTGTTGGGGAACGTAGTAATTTCAAAAAAATTCCTACGCACACGCAAGATCATGATGATGCATACCAACGAGAGGGGAGAGTGTTGTCTACGTACCCTCGTAGACCGAAAGCGGAAGCGTTATGACAACGCGATTGATGTAGTCATACGTCTTCACGGCCCGACTGATCAAGCACCGAAACTACGGCACCTCCGAGTTTTAGCACACGTTCAGCTCGATGACGATCCCCGGACTCCGATCCAGCAAAGTGTCGGGGAAGAGTTCCGTCAGCACGATGGCATGGTGACGATCTTGATGTTCTACCGTCGCAGGGCTTCGCCTAAGCACCGCTACAATATTATCGAGGAGTATGGTGGAAGGGGGCACCGCACACGGCTAAGAAAACGATCACGAGGATCAACTTGTGTGTCTAGAGGTGCCCCCCGCCCCCGTATATAAAGGAGCAAGGGGGTGTGGCCGGCCCTAGGAGGAGGCGCGCCGGAGGAGTCCTACTCCTACCGGGAGTAGGACTCCCCCTCTTTCCCTAGTTGGATTAGGACTTGGGGGGAAGGAGGAGAGGGAAGAAAGGAAAGGGGGGGGGCGCCGCCCCCCCTCCTTGTCCAATTCGGACTTGGGGGGGAGGGGCGCGCAGCAGCCCCTAGGCCTCCTCTCCTCTTTCTCCACTAGGCCCATTAAGGCCCATTAGGTTACCGGGGGGTTCCGGTAACCTCCCGGTACTCCGGTAAAATGCCGATTTCACCCGGAACACTTCCGATGTCCAAACATAGGCTTCCAATATATCAATCTTTATGTATCGACCATTTCGAGACTCCTCGTCATGTCCATGATCACATACGGGACTCCGAACAAACTTCGGTACATCAAAATATATAAACTCATAATGAAACTGTCATCGTAACGTTAAGCGTGCGGACCCTACGGGTTCGAGAACAATGTAGACATGACCGAGACATGTCTCCGGTCAATAACCAATAGCGGAACCTGGATGCTCATATTGGCTCCCACATATTCTACGAAGATCTTTTATCGGTCAGACCGCATAACAACATACTAGATCATGTTTTGCTCGTGGAAGAGGCTTAGTCAACGGGTCTGCTACATTCAGATCCGTATGTATCTTGCAAATCTCTATGTCTCCCACCTAGACTAGATCCCGGATGGAATTGAAGCGTCTCTTGATGTGCTTGGTTCTCTTGTGAAATCTGGATTCCTTTGCCAAGGCAATTGCACCAGTATTGTCACAAAAGATTTTCATTGGACCCGATGCACTAGGTATGACACCTAGATCGGATATGAACTCCTTCATCCAGACTCCTTCGTTTGTTGCTTCTGAAGCAGCTATGTACTCCGCTTCACATGTAGATCCCGCCACAACGCTTTGTTTAGAACTGCACCAACTGACAGCTCCACCGTTTAATGTAAACACGTATCCGGTTTGCGATTTAGAATCGTCCGGATCAGTGTCAAAGCTTGCATCAACGTAACCATTTACGATGAGCTCTTTGTCACCTCCATATACGAGAAACGTATCCTTAGTCCTTTTCAGGTATTTCAGGATGTTCTTGACCGCTGTCCAGTGATCCACTCCTGGATTACTTTGGTACCTCCCTGCTAGACTTATAGCAAGACATACATCAGGTCTGGTACACAGCATTGCATACATGATAGAGCCTATGGCTGAAGCATAGGGAACATCTTTCATTTTCTCTCTATCTTCAGAAGTGGTCGGGCATTGAGTCTTACTCAATTTCACACCTTGTAACACAGGCAAGAATCCTTTCTTTGCTTGATCCATTTTGAACTTCAAAAATTTCTCAAGGTATGTGCTTTGTGAAAGTCCAATTAAGCGTCTTGATCTATCTCTATAGATCTTAATGCCCAATATGTAAGCAGCTTCACCGAGGTCTTTCATTGAAAAACTCTTATTCAAGTATCCCTTTATGCTATCCATAAATTCTATATCATTTCCGATCAGTAATATGTCATCTACATATAATATCAGAAATGCTACAGAGCTCCCACTCACTTTCTTGTAAATACAGGCTTCTCCAAAAGTCTGTACAAAACCAAATGCTTTGATCACACTATCAAAGCGTTTATTCCAACTCCGAGAGGCTTGCACCAGTCCATAAATGGATCGCTGGAGCTTGCACACTTTGTTAGCTCCCTTTGGATCGACAAAACCTTCCGGCTGCATCATATACAACTCTTCTTCCAGAAATCCATTCAGGAATGCAGTTTTTACATCCATCTGCCAAATTTCATAATCATAAAATGCGGCAATTGCTAACATGATTCGGACAGACTTAAGCATCGCTACGGGTGAGATGGTCTCATCGTAGTCAATCCCTTGAACTTGTCGAAAACCTTTTGCAACAAGTCGAGCTTTGTAGACAGTAACATTACCGTCAGCATCAGTCTTCTTCTTGAAGATCCATTTATTCTCAATTGCTTGCCGATCTTTGGGCAAGTCAACCAAAGTCCACACTTTGTTCTCATACATGGATCCCATCTCAGATTTCATGGCTTCAAGCCATTTTGTGGAATTTGGGCTCACCATCGCTTCTCCATAGTTCGTAGGTTCATCATGATCTAGTAGCATGACTTCCAGAACAGGATTACCGTAGCACTCTAGTGCGGATCTTACTCTGGCTGATCTACGAGGTTCAGTAGTATCTTGTTATGAAGTTTCATGATCATCATCATTAGCTTCCTCAGTAATTGGTGTAGGTGTCACAGAAACCAGTTTCTGTGATGTACTACTTTCCAATAAGGGAGCAGGTATAGTTACCTCATCAAGTTCTACTTTCCTCCCACTCACTTCTTTCGAGAGAAACTCCTTCTCTAGAAAGTTTCCGAATTTAGCAACAAAAGTCTTGCCTTCGGATCTGTGATAGAAGGTGTATCCAATAGTTTCCTTTGGATATCCTATGAAGACACATTTCTCCGATTTAGGTTCGAGCTTATCAGTTTGAAGCTTTTTCACATAAGCATCGCAGCCCCAAACTTTCAGAAACGACAACTTTGGTTTCTTGCCAAACCACAGTTCATAAGGCGTCATCTCAACGGATTTTGATGGTGCCCTATTTAACGTGAATGCAGCCGTCTCTAAAGCAAACCCCCAAAATGATAGCGGTAAATCAGTAAGAGACATCATAGATCGCACCATATCTAGTAAAGTACGATTACGACGTTCGGACACACCATTACATTGTGGTGTTCCGGGTGGCGTGAGTTGCGAAACTATTCCGCATTGTTTCAAATGTACACCAAACTTGTAACTCAAATATTCTCCTCCACGATCAGATCGTAGGAATTTTATTTTCTTGTTATGATGATTTTCAACTTCACTCTGAAATTCTTTGAACTTTTCAAATGTTTCAAACTTATGTTTCATTAAGTAGATATACCCATATCTGCTTAAGTCATTTGTGAAGGTGAGAAAATAACGATATCCGCCACGAGCCTCAATATTCATCGGACCACATACATCTGTATGTATGATTTCTAACAAATCTGTTGCTCTCTCCATAGTACCGGAGAACGGTGTTTTGGTCATCTTGCCGACAAGACACGGTTCACAAGTACCAAGTGATTCATAATCAAGTGGTTCCAAAAGTCCATCAGTATGGAGTTTCTTCATGCGTTTTACACCGATATGACCTAAACGGCAGTGCCACAAATAAGTTGCACTATCATTATCATCTCTGCATCTTTTGGCTTCAACATTATGAATATGTGTGTCACTACTATCGAGATTTAATAAGAATAGACCACTCTTCAAGGGTGCATGACCATAAAAGATATTACTCATATAAATAGAACAACCATTATTCTCTGATTTAAATGAATAACCGTCTCGCATCAAACAAGATCCAGATATAATGTTCATGCTCAACGCTGGCACCAAATAACAATTATTTAGGTCTAATACTAATCCCGAAGGTAGATGTAGAGGTAGCGTGCCGACCGCGATCACATCGACTTTGGAACCATTTCCCACGCGCATCGTCACCTCGTCCTTAGCCAATGTTCGCTTAATCCATAGTCCCTGTTTCGAGTTGCAAATATTAGCAACAGAACCAGTATCAAATACTCAGGTGCTACTGCGAGCATTAGTAAGGTACACATCAATAACATGTATATCATATATACTTTTGTTCACCTTGCCATCCTTCTTATCTGCCAAATACTTGGGGCAGTTCCGCTTCCAGTGACCAGTTTGCTTGCAGTAGAAGCACTCAGTTTCAGGCTTAGGTCCAGATTTGGGTTTCTTCTCCTGAGCAGCAACTTGCTTGATGTTTTTTGAAGTTCCCCTTCTTCTTCCCTTTGCCCTTTTTCTTGAAACTAGTGGTCTTGTTGACCATCAACACTTGATGCTCCTTCTTGATTTCTACCTCCGCAGCTTTCAGCACTGCGAAGAGCTCGGTAATTGTCTTATTCATCCCTTGCATATTATAGTTCATCATGAAGCTCTTGTAGCTAGGTGGAAGTGATTGGAGAATTCTGTCAATGGCGCAATCATCTGGAAGATTAACTCCCAATTGAATCAAGTGATTATTATACCCAGACATTTTGAGTATATGCTCATTGACAGAACTGTTCTCCTCCATCTTGCAGCTATAGAACTTATTGGAGACTTCATATCTCTCAATCCGGGCATTTTGCTTGAAATATTAACTTCAACTCCTGGAACATCTCATATGCTCCATGACGTTCAAAACGTCGTTGAAGTCCCGATTCTAAGCCGTAAAGCATGGCACACTGAACTATCGAGTAGTCATCAGTTTTGCTCTGCCAGACATTCATAACATCTCGTGTTGCTCTAGTAGAAGGCCTAGCACCTAGCGGTGCATCCAGGACGTAATTCTTCTGTGCAGCAATGAGGATAATCCTCAAGTTACGGACCCAGTCCGTGTAATTGCTACCATCATCTTTCAACTTTGCTTTCTCAAGGAATGCTTTAAAATTCAACGGAACAACAGCACGGGCCATCTATCTACAATCAAACATAAACAAGCAATATACTATCAGGTACTAAGTTCATGATAAATTTAAGTTCAATTAATCATATTACTAAAGAACTCCCACTTAGATAGACATCCCTCTAATCCTCTAAGTGATCACGTGATCCAAATTAACTAAACCATGTCCGATCATCACGTGAGATGGAGTAGTTTCATTGGTGAACATCCCTCTAATCCTACTATATGATTCACGCTCGACCTTTCGGTCTCCGTGTTCCGAGGCCATATCTGTATATGCTTGGCTCGTCAAGTATAACCTGAGTATTCCGCGTGTGCAACTGTTTTGCACCCCTTGTATTTGAACGTAGAGCCTATCACACTCGATCATCACGTGGTGTCTCAACACGAAGAACTTTCGCAACGCTGCATACTCAGGGAGAACACTTCTTGATAATTAGTGAGAGATCATCTTAAAATGCTACCGTCAATCAAAGCAAGATAAGATGCATAAAAGATAAACATCACATGCAATCAATATAAGTGATATGATATGGCCATCATCATCTTGTGCTTGCGATCTCTATCTTCGAAGCACCGTCATGATCACCATCGTCACCGGCGCGACACCTTGATCTCCATCGTAGCATCGTTGTCGTCTCGCCAATCTTATGCTTCCACGACTATTGCTACCGCTTAGTGATAAAGTAAAGCATTACAGCGCAATTGCATTGCATACAATAAAGCGACAACCATATGGCTCCTGCCAGTTGCCGATAACCCGGTTACAAAACATGATCATCTCATACAATAAAATTTAGCAGCATGTCTTGACCATATCACATCACAACATGCCCTGCAAAAACAAGTTAGACGTCCTGTAGTTTGTTGTTGCAAGTTTTACATGGCTGCTACGGGCTTAAGCAAGAACCAATCTTACCTACGCATCAAAACCACAACGATAGTTTGTCAAGTTGGTGCTGCTTTAACCTTCGCAAGGACCGGGCGTAGCCACGCTCGGTTCAACTAAAGTTGGAGAAACTGACACCCGCCAGCCACCTGTGTGCAAAGCACGTCGGTAGAACCAGTCTCGCGTAAGCGTACGCGTAATGTCGGTCCGGGCCGCTTCATCCAACAATACCACCAAACCAAAGTATGATATGCTGGTAAACAGTATGACTTATATCGCCCACAACTCACTTGTGTTCTACTCGTGCATAACATCAACACATAAAACCTAGGCTCGGATGCCACTGTTGGGGAATGTAGTAATTTCAAAAAAATTCCTACGCACACGCAAGATCATGATGATGCATAGCAACGAGAGGGGAGAGTGTTGTCTATGTACCCTCGTAGACCGAAAGCGGAAGCGTTATGACAACGCGATTGATGTAGTCGTATGTCTTCACGGCCCAACCGATCAAGCACCGAAACTACGGCACCTCCGAGTTTTAGCACACGTTCAGCTCGATGACGATCCACGGACTCCGATCCAGCAAAGTGTCGGGGAAGAGTTCCGTCAGCACGACGGCGTGGTGACGATCTTGATGTTCTACCGTCGCAGGGCTTCGCCTAAGCACCGCTACAATATTATCGAGGAGTACGGTGGAAGGGGGCACCGCACACGGCTAGGAAAATCATCATGAGGATCAACTTGTGTGTCTAGAGGTGCCCCCCTGCCCCCGTATATAAAGGAGCAAGGGGGGTGCGGCCGGCCCTAGGAGGAGGCGCGCCGGAGGAGTCCTACTCCTACCGGGAGTAGGACTCCCCCCTTTCCCTAGTTGGATTAGGACTTGGGGGGAAGGAGGAGAGGGAAGAAAGGAAAGGGGGGGCGCCCCCCCTCCTTGTCCAATTCGGACTTGGGGGGGAGGGGCGCGCGGCAGCCCCTAGGCCTCCTCTCCTCTTTCTCCACTAGGCCCATTGAGGCCCATTAGGTTACCGGGGGGTTCCGGTAACCTCCCGGTACTCCGGTAAAATGCCGATTTCACCTGGAACACTTCCGATGTCCAAACATAGGCTTCCAATATATCAATCTTTATGTCTCGACCATTTCGAGACTCCTCGTGTCCGTGATCACATCCGGGACTCCGAACAAACTTCGATACATCAAAATATATAAACTCATAATGAAACTGTCATCGTAACGTTAAGCATGCGGACCCTACGGGTTCGAGAACAATGTAGACATGACCGAGACATGTCTCCGGTCAATAACCAATAGCGGAACCTGGATGCTCATATTGGCTCCCACATATTCTACGAAGATCTTTTATCGGTCAGACCGCATAACAACATACTTTGTTCCTTTTGTCATCGGTATGTTACTTTCCTGAGATTTGATCGTCGGTATCTCAATACCTAGTTCAATCTCGTTACCGGCAAGTCTCTTTACTCATTTCGTAATACATCATCTCGCAACTAACTCATTAGTTGCAATGCTTGCAAGGCTTATGCGATGTGTATTACCGAGAGGGCCCAGCGATACCTCTCTGACAATCGGAGTGACAAATCCTAATCTCGAAATACGCCAACCCAACATGTACCTTTGGAGACACCTGTAGAGCTCCTTTATAATCACCCAGTTACGTTGTGATGTTTGGTAGCACACAAAGTGTTCCTCCGACAAACGGGAGTTGCATAATCTCATAGTCATAGGAACATGTACAAGTCATGAAGAAAGCAATAGAAACATACTAAACGATCGGGTGCTAAGCTAATGGAATGGGTCATGTCAATCACATCATTCTCCTAATGATGTGATCCCGTTAATCAAATGACAACACATGTCTATGGTTAGGAAACATAACCATCTTCGATTAACGAGCTAGTCAAGTAGAGGCATACTAGTGACATTTTAGTTTGTCTATGTATTCACACGAGTATTATGTTTCCGGATAATACAATTCTAGCATGAATAATAAACATTTATCATGATATAAGGAAATAAATAATAACTTTATTATTGCCTCTAGGGCATATTTCCTTCACATGCCGCATGCTCCTGCCTCCCGTGGCCGGCTGTGCTGCCGCGGAGACCTCACCGCCCCCTACTATTCCCACTGCTGGCCAGGCCCTGCGGCGACGGCGGCCTCACACCGCAGCCGAACCAGTGAACCCTCGTACTCCTCTCCGCGCGGGCTTCCACTGTCGCGTCTTCCCCGGCTCCCCGTCGTTCCCTTCCTAGGCCTCACCGTCGTCCACCGCCCTAGTGCTCTCGGCGCGGCGTGGTCAGCGTGGTCAAGGAACGACTTCCATCGGACGTGGACTGTACGTGGAGAGGCTGACAGCTAGGTCCACGGCCACAGCAAGGAAGTGCCTCCTTATTACGCAGAAAATAATGATTCCTCCACCTGACAGGTGGGACCCACCGGACGGGCCACTGTATTTCATGAAAATAATGTTTCCCCCTGACTGCTGGGACCCACCAACTACATCTTCGCACGCAAGGAAGTGCGTCCGGGCAAAAAAAATGGTTCGCCCCCCTGACTGCTGGGACCCACCAGCTACATCTTCGCAGGCAAAGAAGTGCCTGACAGTCGGGACCCACCTGGTCGAAGCGTACGTAGCGTTGTCATTCTGGTGGCGAACGTGTACGTACATATATACTGGTGGATGTAGAGGCGCGCACATGTCGTAGTAGAGGCGCGTACGTGTCGTAGTAAAGGTGCGCACGTAGCATGTACACGTACGTACAGCGGCCGGGGTGCAAGAAAGAAAATATGGCCATGTATGTGTACATACGGGCGGGGTCTTGAACGCCAACTCACGCATACGTACGGCCGGGGCTTGTGTACATGGCTGGGTTGGAACGGAGAAGCAGTGTCGTCGTCGTGTTCATGGGGAGGCAACGGAATGTGTCGTGTTCATGGGGAGGCAATGAAATGCGTTGTGTTCATCGGGAGGCAATGGAACGCGTGGGAGCCAACCGGCTGGGTCGGAACGGAATGCGTGGTCGTGTTCATCGGGAGGGCTTGGACGGAACAGGCGATGGAAATGAGGCTTGGCGTACCGCACAACGGAGGAAACGGACCTCCTACATTCGGAACGGGGTCCTGTTAATCGGGAGGGGTCTGTCGTACCGCAAAACGGAGGAAACGAACCTCCTACGGTCGAAATGGGGGTCCTGTTGATCGGGAGGGGTGTGGCGTACCGCAAAACAGACGAAACGGACCTCCTACGATCGAAACGGGGGTCCTGTTGATCGGGAGGGGTGTGCCGTACCACAAAACGGACGAAACGGACCTCCTACGGTCGAAACGGGGGTCTCTTCATCAGGAGGGGTGTGGCGTACCGCAAAACGGGACTCCACAGGATACTGTTCATCTCCACCGTCGACCTCCTCCAGCCTCCACGGGCTACCATCGACCTCCTCCAGCCTCCACGGGCTCCTGTTCATCCAGCCTCCACCGCGTGCTACTCCACCGGCTACTGTTCAACCACCCCTCCACGGGCTCCTGTTCATCCAGCCTCCACCGCGTGCTACTCCACCGGCTACTGTTCAACCACCCCTCCACGGGCACCCCTCCACCGTCTACTGTTCATCCAGCCCTCCACAACACGGGGTCCTGTTCAACCACCCCTCCACGGGAACGCCTCCACCGTCTAATGTTCATCCAGCCCTCCACCACACCACGGGGTCCTGTCATCTAGAGGCAATGCCACCGCTCACTATTCATCCACCCCCCCCCCTCGCACAATGCTCACTGTACATCCAATCAATCGGCTTCAGTTAGCAGCAGTAGCGAAGGAATCGCTCGATCGGGTTTAGTTAACAGCCATCGATCGATCGCTCAGGTTCAGTAACGTGTAGCCTGCAGTGCAATCGCTCGGGTTCAGTTAGAGCCCAATGCCTCGCTCGGGTTCAGTTAGAGCCAACGCCTCGCACACACACGCGTACATGTACGAGAGAAACGCGCATCGCTCGGCCCCCGACCTCCCACCGTAACCGGGAACTCCTCGAAATTTTCCTCCCCCTCGCTTCTACCACGGTTTTTTCCGTCATGGACGGCCCAAAGAATGTCATGCAGCTGCGTCTCCGGCCCGCCCAGGACAAAAAGCCCATTTTCTGTCATGATTTTTTGTCATAGAAGTAGGAGCCCACCACATCTATGATGATACTAGGTTTTGTCACAATTATCATCATAGAAGTGTCATATGTATGGCAGAAAAAAAAATTCATTCGGCCCAAAATGTCACGGACGTGTCTTTTTTTGTAGTGAAAACTTGTCTGAAATTTTGGCATGCTTTCATGGAGCGGCATCAACATGCCGTGGTAAAAATTTTGTCCCGTTTGGGGCAGGTTTGGGTATATGCTTCTCACAAACCAGAGCTTCTCACAATAAGCATGATGGTTTCTGTAGGGAACACCCCACCTATGGGGACGAAACAATATCCATTGCCTCTTATTGCTTTCAAAAAGTTTCTCGTGTTAACATAGAACAACAGAAGTGTTGTGTTATTTTTTGTGATTTTCCACGGTTCGTTTGGACATTTTTATGCATTAAGTGAGTTTTCAATGCATTTATGTGCATAATTCAAATTTGAACTACATGCACATGCTCTGGTGCATACAAATTGGTTGAAAAATCAAATCTTTGTCCTTGGGTGCATGCTTTGGTCCCATGCAAGAAATGGGAATGAATTTCAAACACCAGGGCACCGTTGATTGCCAGCAAAACATTGAGATGCCTAGTTTCTAAATTCTAGTAAATCCAAAACTCGTCTGAAATTCATGAAACTTGGCATGCTTTCATGGAGCAGCATCAACATGCCGTGGTAAAAATTTTGTCCCATTTGGGATAGGTTTGGGTATGTGCTTCTCACAAACCAGACCTTCTCACAACAAGCATGATGGTTTCGGTAGGGAACGCCCCAACTTTGGGGGCGAAACAATATCAATTGCCTCTTATTGCTTTCAATTTTTTTCTCGTGTCAACATAGAACAACAGGAGTGTTGTGTTATTTTTTTGTGATTTTTCGGGGTTTGTTTGGATATTTTTATGCATTAAGTGAGTTTTCAATGCATTTATGTGCATAATTCAAATTTGAACTACATGCACATGCTCCGGTGCATATAAATTGGTTGAAAAATGAAATCTTTGTTCTTGGGTGCATGCTTAGGTCCCATGCAAGAAATGGGAATGAATGTCAAACACCCTGCCACCGTCACTCGGCCGCAAACATTGAGATACCTAGTTTTTAAATTCTAGTGAATCCAAAACTCGTCTGAAATTCATGAAACTTGGCATGCTATCATGGAACGACATCAACATGGTGTGGTAAAGTTTTTGTCCCATTTGGGGCAGGTTTGGGTATATGCTTCTCACAAATCAGAGCTTCTCACAACAAGCATGATGGTTTCGGTAGGGAACGCCCCAACTTTGGGGGCGAAACGATATCCATTGCCTCTTATTGCTTTCAAATTTTTTCTCGTGTCAACATAGAACAACAGGAGTGTTGTGTTATTTTTTGTGATTTTTTGGGGTTTGTTTGGACATTTTTATGCATTAGGTGAGTTTCCAATGCATTTATGTGCATAATTCAAATTTGAACTACATGCACATGCTCCGGTGCATATAAATTGGTTGAAAAATCAAATCTTTTGTCCTTGGGTGCATGCTTAGGTCCCATGTAAGAAATGGGAATGAATTTCAAACACCATGCCACTGTCACACGGCAGCGAACATTGAGATACCGGGTTTTTAAATTCTAGTAAATTAAAAACTCGTCTGAAATTCATGAAACTTGGCATGCTATCATGGAGTGACATCAACATGGCGTGGTAAGTTTTTTGTCCCATTTGGGGTTGGTTTGGGTATATGCTTCTCACAAACCAGAGCTTCTCAAAACAAGCATGATGGTTTTAGATAGAACACCCGTATGCAAAGTGAGAGTAGGATTTGTGCATCTCTTGAACACAAACGGTTCTTTTGAATGACCCGTGTGAACCACTTACAAACAATTTGGTGCGATTTGCATCTATCATATTGTGTATGTTGCCATTTGTCAAACTAGAAAGATTGACATTTGTTGATCTAGTAACATTGCCATTTGCCAACCTTGTAACACTGCAATTTTTCAAAATATGAAGCTAGAAATCACTAGCAGTATCTAATTTTTGCAACTAAAATTCAGTAATTAAGCATAGATGGAGGCGAGGAGGCGTGTTCAGCCAGGAGTGCAGCAGGCGGTGCAGTACTATTCGATTTGATAGCGGGCGGCGCAGTTCCCGATACGGCTTATGCAGATGAGGGAGAGGGTAGCGGTTCCCAAAATGTTGAACGGCCAATGATGCATCCTCCTTCAATTAGCACTGTGTGAATGCATGAGGGAAGTAATGGGAGGACCGGGAAAAGAGGCAGCACGATGTGAATGCAACGTAGTTTGCACTCATATAAAGGTGCCCCTCCATTCCAATGCATCTACCACATCGTACGCACCTAAGCATTTGCCTAAGCACCTACACTAATAAGCGCAAAAGTACCCACTCTAGACCCATGGCGGCGATGCCCGCGAGCAGCAAGTGGCTGTGCCAGATGGTCCACGATGCTGGCCTGCAGCATGACACCGTGGATCGTCTCCATATGGTGTTGGCGACCGGCTGGTGGATGGCCGCCGTCGACGCCAGCTACGACTCTCAGTTGGGCCAGATGATCATTCGCACCACCAACAGGTTCACCGTCGTCAAGAAGCTCGCGGACGACATCACTGCACTCCTCCAGCCCGCGCGCCCAGGCTCCTCATTGCCTGCCGCCCTAATCGGCCTCCATGGTCGGAACCTCTTTCAAGCACTGGTGGCCCTGCACTGCCCGCCGATGCCACGAAGAATGTCCACCTGGAGGTCACGCTCGCCGCGAGGCGCCTCTCCCTGCAAGAAACCGTCGACCTACACATACATGTGTACGAGTGAATCATGTACATAGGTATCTACAAGGCCAGTAAGGACGCTACGACATTGGCCTTCTTCAGCCGGCTGGAAGCCTTGGATGCCTTAGTTGAGAAGCACCTTGACCTCGCCACACAAGCCGCCGCTCCTTAGCTGCCAATCGGTGGCCCGGCCAACGCACTGAGTTGAGGAGGAGGAGGTCGTACGTTGATGGATGCATCTTTCTTCTTGCCTCATGTAACCATCACTGCGATCGCATCATCGTGGCCTTAATTCTTATTTTGCTATTGCATTCTCATTCCAGTCAATACAGACATGTGTGATCCCTTTGCTCAATACAGACATGTCCGTTCCAGTCTTATTTTGATTGGCTTGAATGAAGGTATATCCCGCCATTAGGCGCCGAAGCGCGCTCTGCTCACCGTTAAGCGCCGCGGCACGCTCTGCTCGCGTCCATTGGCGTGCTCTGCTCACGTCCGCCGGCGCACTCGGCTTGTGGACAACTTTTCCTTGTGTGTTCAACTGCTATATATATAGGGTGGGTCTATTCTAATAACACCCTTAAGAGTCTTATTCTGCACACCATATCTCTTGCTAACACCGCCGAGCGACCCGCGGCTACAGACTAACCAGGTAAAAATGCCCGCCTTATCCACTCGTTACCCACCCAAATCATCTCTCTCCCCCCTCCCCCACGGCCTCCCCCATGCCCGCCGCCGCACCACCACCTCCCCTGCTTCCCCTGCGCCGGCGCTGCACCACCACCTCCCCTACTTCCCCCAAGCCGCCGCCGCACCACCACCTCCCCCTGCCTCCCCCACGTCGTCGCTGCACCACCACCTCCTCTGCTTTCCCCTGCCGCCACCACATGACCACCTCCCCTGCTTCCCAAACGCCGTCCGCGCCCGGCCACCGCCCAACCCCACCCTAGCGTTCCTCTCCTATGGTGCTGCAACACCGCCCAACACCCTGATCTGTGCCTGCCTCTCCTTGCGAATCCTCCTCCCCATCCCGAGCTCTCCTCCTCCTAGCCAAGATCAATGGCCGTCGCAGCCCACCCCTGTGGGCCTAGCCAATCCCCACTCCCCGCCTTCCTTCTCTCCACCATGGCCCCGCCGCCATCAGCCCCATGGCCGGCCAAACAAATCTGGCCACGCCCCTGCCAAGCAACCACTGGATCCGGTGGGATCCGGTTCCACCTCCCTCTTCTGCCCCTGCCTCCCTGGGTAGCTACCCCGATGGCGACGCATCCGCCCTGAACTCTCCCTGCTTCCCTGGTGGTGAACCTCTTCCTATCGGGGTCGCCTCCCCTCGATCCCAGCCCACCCTGGTGGCGAACCTCTTCCTATCAGGGTCGCCTCCCCTCGAGCCCAGCCAGACGACACTGACGACACAGTACAGAAAGGCGTTGCGTGCGTGTGCAGCTCGCCGCCGCATTGCGTGCAGCTCACCAATGCATTGTGTGCAGTTCTTTGGTTTTTCGGTGCCGGTGTGTGCAGCTTGCCGACGCGGGCGGTTCACTTTGACTATCCCCCAATCTCTAAATCAACCGTGTGGGTGGTGCTCTTCGTCAGCCAGTGTGGTTCACCGGCGACGCATGGTGCAGTGCACCTCGCCCGTGCGGTGTGGTTCACAGGAGTGCTTTTCCTTTTTTTCTGGATATTGGATGTGCAGTGCACCCGGATCCCTCGTGCAGTGCGCTCCGCCCCCCGGTGTGGTTCATCCACGACCTCCGCTGCCGAAAATATAGTTTCTGCTATTTGTCTCCTCTCTTGCAGATCGTCAATACTCATGGGCGGTTTAGCATTCGCGACCATGGAGCTCAAATACCCGCGTGATGCAGTTATGCGCGAGCAGTGATGGGGGTCGTGGTTGTGCAGTTCTTTTCTCTGATATTTTTGGTATAGTTCTGCACGTGCAGTGCACTATGTGGTGGACCAGCCAACTGCAGCATGGCGTTTCCACCGTGGTGCCCTTCCTCCTCACATCCTCTTCCTTTCTCTGTGTGGTTTACTGCAGCCCTGTTGCCGGCTGGTGCTGCTCCTTGGGGCCATTCACTATGTGATTTGCAGAAAAAATTCTCTTGCAGTCCTTGCACGTTGATGCAGATAGGAAATGAGAGTAGAAAATGGATATGGATGTGGATGGATGCTTGTGTGTAATATGTAGCGTGCAAACAAAAAATGCAGTCCTCTCGCCTCGTCCCCGCAGTGCATATTTCATTTTTAAACCAAAAGTTATATATATGCAATGCACTATGGGAAAACCAAAACTCTATAGAGAAAGAAAAAGAAAAATGCAGTGCACTCTGGTCTTTAAAAATGTTCGCTCCGAAGGACTTTGTAGTACACTTAATTTAAAAAAATGTATTTGCAAATATTTATGTTATGTTCATTAAAGAAGTTTAAAAAACTAAAAAAAAGAATAGTGTGGTTCACTGTTGAGAGTGCTTGCGGCTCATTTTCAGGAGTCTTGCGGTCCTCTTAGACCCAACGAGTAAAAATGCAAAAAATAGGCAAAAAAAAGTAATGCGGTTCACTTTCGTTATGTGTCGCGGTTCACTACCTACCGTTGTGAAGTGCAAAAAAGATGTCATGTAAACAACAAAAAAATAATGAGGTTCACATCTCGAAACTGTTGCGGTTCACTTATGTTCGACGTGAAGCACGATTCACTCGTTTGTCTTGAAAAAATTTATGTCCAATAAAAGAAATTGTGAAGCGCACTTGCTCGTCCGATGCAGTGCGGTTATCCGTCTGAAGAAGTGCATTCTTATGTCTGATGCAGTACACGCGTCGATTTTGGTATCTCAAAAAACAGAGTATCCGCATTTTAGTAATTTTAAAACTGCTCCTAATCCGTAAGGAATTAGAGAGCGTGTTCTACATGAAAAAGTTGCACCTCGTCGATACCTTTCCAACGACGTATCGTTTGAATCATTCCGAGCAGCGGTTTCTGAAAATTTCGTGAAAAACAGCAGCTGCCACTCGTCGTCCGCCACACAATTTTCAAAATTAACTTAAAACTGTAAGGAATCTCAAAAACATTGCAACATATGAAAGTTGCACCTCGTCCATAGCTTTTCAACGATATATTACACGCCTCGTTTCGCCAAACGGTTAAAAAAAACTGGAGCAAGAACAGTACCGAAAATTTGAAAAAATTTGAAAAACAGAATTCCGTGATTTATTAAATTTGAAACTGCTCTTAAATCGTAAGGAATTAAAGAAAAATTTATATATGAAAAAGATGCGCCTCGATGATATCTATCCAACGGCGTATCGTTTGCTTCATTCCGACAAGCGGTTTAGAAGAAATTGCGAAAAAACGCTCGCTGCCACTCATCATGGGCCGCACCATTTTCAGAACTGCTCTTAAACCGTGTGGAATCTCGAAAAGTGTTCAAAATGTTGAAGTTGCGCCTAATCCATAGCTTTTCAACGGTATATTGCACGCCTCATTCCGATAAACGGTTAAAAAATTAGAGTGAAAACAGTACCAAAAAAATAACGCGTGCAGTTTTTTCCGACGAGAAGTTCACTCGTGTGAGTACTGCAGTACACTTGGTTCAAAGAATGACGTGCACTTGTGTTCAGCATGCAGTGCAGAAGTGGTGTGCAGAATAGTTATTCTGCTAATATTAGCAGAATAGACCGTCTATATATATACATATGCTCGTGCGTTGCAATGGAAGAGCTATTTCTTTGCGAGAAGCAATCGGAGAGATAATTGATTTGTCCATCAAAAACGATCTCCATAGCGGTGTGGTAGAGAGGAGTTGTGGTCTTCTCGCGGGTCATGTTTGTCCCGTGAGATCTTGATATTGGTGGGGTTAGTTGGAGTGGCGGCAACCATCCAGCTCGTTCCTTTTTTTCCTCCGGGTCCGCCTCTGTCTCGGGGTTGTGTCTGCCTCCTCATTTGGTAGCCATGCGGTGACCTTCAGGGCACGGTTGTTTTGACCACTCTGTCTTACGATTGCGTAATCGGATGGATTACTAATTGTAGCGCATAAATCCCGTTTCATTAGCATATTTAGCGCATAACCATACATCATTGTCCCTTCTTTATTAGGATTTATTCTTTTTGATTATTTTAGCACTAATGTGCCCACAATTTTTTTATTCGAGCCAAACCATCATATTCTCTTTTATTGGCCCAAGAAAAAAAATTCTCCCTCGAACGACCCAGTAGGGGAGTGCGGCTAAGGCCCAATATTGCCTGTGCAATGAAACAATTTTTTTCTTGGGCCAACTGCGCAGGGGCTACTATATGAAGCTAGTTACATAAAATAGCGTGTGAGACGCACATCAGTTCGTGTATGGGCAAACACATTGGTAGGCTCGAAGATGACCTGTGTTTGTAAGGCGCGAAAAAATCCAAAAAATAATGAGTTGAAGGATCAAAATCTTGACCTCAAAGACCCGACTACGTGTTGCTAGCTACTCGAAGCCACGAGTCCTACCAACCAATGGCCAACTTAAAGATTTAAGATCATACTCCAATGTCAGATTGGTAAAAAAATACTTTAAAAAATATACAAATTACTGAATATTCTTGGAAACATGAATAATTTTGAAAATCCCAAACATTTTTTGTCATTCTTTACATTTTTTCAGAATTACACAAAAAAATCGAAACATTCGAAATTAACAATTTTATTTGAAAACATGAACCTTTTTATAATAACATGAATATTTTTTGAATTTGTGATTGTTTTTGTCAAAGGAAACACATTTTGAACACTCAGAACAATTTTTTGAAATGTGTTTCTTTAAACTCGGACATTATTCTGAATTTGCGAACATTTCACTAAAACATGAATATTTTTCATATTTAGAAATTTTTTAAAATGCTACTTTTTTGGAAAATCTCAAATAACTTTGAAAGACACAAACAAAAAATGGATTTTTTTTAAATATGAACCAATATTGGAAAGAGTACAAAGATCTAATGTTCTGAACATTTTGCAAAACGTAATATATCTTAAAATTTTTGGCATTTTATTAAAAATATTTTTTCTAATATTATGGTTTTTATGCAAAATTAATTTACTAAAAAGGGGGGTAAAGAAAAATAAAATTGAAAGAAAAAAATAAAAAAGAAACAGGAAAGAAAAAGAGAGAGAAACGAAAAATAAAAAATAGAAACATAAGACAGAACAAAAAGAAGAAAATGGTTCAAGACAACTTGGGCGCGCTATACAAATTTGCGACTATTTTGGAATGAGAACAAAGATTTAATGTTTTGAAATTTTTTCAAAATGTAATATATATATCAAAATTCTGATTTTTTTAAATTGAATTTTTCTGATATTATGAACTTTTTAGAAAAAAATAGTATATGAAAAAGGGAGAAAGAAAATAAAATTCAAAGGAAAAAAGGCGAAAGAAACAGAAAAGAAAAAGAGAAAGAAATAGAAAAAGAAAAAGAAAAATAGAAACATAACTCAGAACAAAGAAAAAGAAAACGGGTCAGCCCAGCTTGGTGGCCATGTGCGAATTTGATGCTATTTGACGCTCATTGCAATAAATAGAGTTTTGCTACTTACGTGGGCACGAAAATAAACGGGCTGGCTTTGTTGGGCCACACTACTGGCGGCCCATGTATGAAATTCGGGCGTTTTTCCTTTTCTAATAGAGAACGAACAAAAAATTAGTACCACCTCGAATAGAAAAAACTTTTCGATGGTGAACGGATGAAAAAATTGGAGAAATGCACCTTGCTTTATTAGTAGGTATAGATATATATGGTTGCTCGCTGTTGAGGCGACCGCGGAGCGCTCTGCTCGCGTCCCTCCGCGCGCGCTCTGCCAATGGTTGGGCATGCGCATGATCACGTCGAGGGGCCGTATGCATGCGGTTGCACCGCGTACGTTGCCATGCAATGCAATTACGTGCGGCACGATGGAGTTACGCGCTGCAAATTAGAATTGCCATCAGGGCCTGTCGATATTCCTGGTAATTCGGCTTCCCCATTAATTCCCGTGGCTATTATAACCTCAGTCTCTTCAACCTTTCAATCACTCCCCACAACACTACAAGCACACCCACGACGACACATAGAGAGGGGATGTCCAGCGGCGCTCCAATGGAGTTCGGCGAGCATAGACTAGAGACCCATACGAGGGAGACGGATCTCTCGGTGGTGTACACCATCGACCCGGCCGTGGTGGACGACTACATCAACAGCGTTGAGCAGTTGATTGCTGGAGACAAGTAAAAGGTGGTCAGCATCGACCTCCAGTACACCATCGGTCATCCCGGCATAGATCAGAAGGTTGTCGTTGCCCAGTTGTGCATGCGCCATCATGTCCTCATCTACCACTACTGCGTGGCCACAGAGCCTTGCGACCGTTTCAATAGGTTTGTCAACAACACCGACTACAAGTTCGCCATGGTGGAAACCAAAGACGATGTAAAAGCGCTCAGTGTTATGGGCTTGGCCTACAAGAACCTTGTCGAAATCCATGACCACTACAGGGTCTGGGGCAGCACGAAGAAGGACTCCCTGGTCGAACTCGCCTTGGCCATCATCGACCCCTACTACGAAAAGATGAAGCAGGACGCCCAGAGAACAAGCCCCCTATCATGGCACAGGGCCTGGATTCGGCAACTGGATGAACCTCACCTCAGGTTCGCTGCCAAGAGCGTGTACACATGCTACGAGATGCACAGGCGGATCACTGACATGAGGAAGTGCCTCGTTACCCAAATCAACGAGCTCGGATCGAGCCACAAGCAGAGCAAGCGTCACAAGAAGTAGATGATGATCAGATGATCGTTTATGCTAGTTAATCATGCATGTAATATATAGTTTATTTTAATGTGTGTAGGAGCCACCTATGTAATTATGCATGTAATAGTTTACTTTGGTGTGCAAATGCCATGGTTGTAGTAGCCACCTATGTAAGTGGATGTTTAATTTGGTTATGCAAGCATGTCCTTATAAGTGTGTGTGTGTGTGTTGTTCTGTATGCAATCCCGTCACACAACACACACGTATTATTAGCAGCAACAGTCTGTGTTATTATCGGTATTCACACACATTTCTGATTACAGGCCTGTTTGCCATGTATCACACACATCTTGTTCATTTGAACCGTTTCTGTTCTCATGTGTCAACGCAAACAGTTCATCTGAGTGAACCGCATCCCGTATATCGCACACCTTTGATCTGGCTGACCATTTCCATTGTGTTGCCTAATCACAAACAGTTCATCCGAGTGAACCGTATGTTGTACATCGCACACACCTTCATCTGGTTGCCCATTTCTTTTGTTCCTCCTCATCGCAAACAATTAATTGAGCTGAACCGTATGCCCTGCATCGCACACGCAACTAAAATCTGAACCGTGTTTGATGCATCCTCCATCGCAATCGTTTTGCACCTTTTTGGACTGGTTTTTTACACCACCGTTTGCGATTATGGCATCGCACACAGTTTCGTCGAAGGGTCTCTGATCGTAGTGTCACGTTAGCAGCATCCTACAGTAGTGAACTAAAAGAAAACCCAAAAAGATATCTCGCTCTTCTTTTGCTTGTTGGGAGCTTTCCCATGTAAATAGTTTTATTTCTTTTCTTATTCTTTGGAGGTCGAGAGGAGAAGACCATGATGAAAATATTGAGTGGCTCTCATATGCATTATTGTTGATTTAACCAAGAGCCCATATTACCTTGTCTTCTCCCTTGTATTAAATGCTTGCAGATTCCAGCTTAGTCCAATGCACACGTGCACTATTATTATTATCCACACCGTTGGTCGTGCGAGTGAAAGGCAATAATGACGATATATGATGGACTGAGTGAGATGAGAGAAGCTGGTATGAACTCGACCTATCTTGCTTTTGTAAATATGATTAGTTCATCGTTCCTGATTCAGCCTATTATGAATGAAACATGTTTTCAATGACAATTAGATATTATAGTTGCTCATGCCATGCTTAATTAGCTAAGAGTTTATAATGGTTTACCTTGCGTGCCAACATGCTATTAAAATGGTTGTGATGTGGTATGATAGGGTGGTATCCTCCTTTGAACGATTCGAGTGGCTTGACTTGGCACATGTTCACGCATGTAGTTGAAACAAATTCAACATAGCATCCACGATATTTATGTTCATGGTGATTTATATCCTACTCATGCTTGCACTCATTGTTGATTAATCTTAATGCATGTTCATGACTGTTGTTGCTCTCTAGTTGGTCGCTTTCTAGTCTCTTTCTAGCCTTCACTTGTACTAAGAGGGAATACTGCTTGTGCATCCACTTCCATAAACCCCAAAGTTATTCCATATGAGTCCACCATACCTTCCTATATGCGGTATCTACCTGCCGTTCCAAGTAAATTTGTATGTGCCAAACTCTAAACCTTCAAATGAAATTCTGTTTTGCATGCTCGAATATCTCATGTATCAACTAGGGCTATCTATATCTTCCATGCTAGGTGGGTTATTCTCACGATGAGTGGACTCCTCTCATCACTCACGAGAAAATGGCGGTAATCGGGATGCCCAGTCCCATGCTCCAATCAAATCAAAATAATTGCAAACAAAACTCCCCCAGGATAGTTGTTAGTTGGACGGCACCCGTTGTTTCGGACAAGCCATGGATTGATGTTTGTTGGTGGTGGGGGAGTATAAACTTTATCATTCTGTTTGGGAACCGCCTATAATGTGTGTAGCATGGAAGATATCGAGATCTCTTGGTTGTTATGTTGACAATGAAAGTATGCCACTCAAAATATTATTTATCTCTATTTCAAAACTCGAGCTCTGGCACCTCTGTAAATCCCTGCTTCCCTCTGCGAAGGGCCTATCTATTTACTTTTATGTTGAGTCATCATCCACTTATTAAAAAGCACCAGTTGGAGAGCACCGTTGTCATTCGCATGCATTGCTATTAATTTACATTGAGTATGACTGGATCTCTTTTACCACGAATTACAATGTCTAGTCAGTCCTTGATCTTCAAGGGCGCTCTGCATTTATGTTTTGCGGTCTCAAAAAGGGCTAGCGAGATACCATTTTGTTATATCATGTTATGATTGTTTTGAGAAAGTGTTGTCATCCGAGATTTATTATTATTGTTCGCTGGTTGATTATGTCATTGATATGAGTAAACATGAGACCTAAATGTTACTGTGAATATGGTTAGTTCATAATCTTTGCTGAAAACTTGAATGCTGGCTTTACATATTTGCAACAACAAGATCAAACAAAGTTTTTAAAAGTTTTTATTTATCATTTTCAGTTTGTCAACTGAATTGCTTGAGGACAAGCAAAGGCTTAAGCTTGGGGGAGTTGATACGTCTCCAACGTATCTACTTTTCCAGACACTTTTGCCCTTGTTTTGGACTCTAACTTGCATGATTTGAATGGAACTAACCCGGACTGACGTTGTTTTCAGCAGAACTGGCATGGTGTTATTTTTTTGTAGAAATAAAAGTTCTCGGAATGACCTAAAAATCCACGGAGACACGTTTTGGAATTAATGAAAAATATTGGTGAAAGAATCAGCATCAGGGGGCCCACTGTCGGTGTCAAAACCGGCAGATCTCGGGGTAGGGGGTCCTGAGCCGTGAATTTAGGATCGATGGTAACATGGACGATGAACATGGTGTTTTTACCCAGGTTCGGGCCCTCTTGGTGGAGGTAAAACCCTACGTCCTGCTCTTGTTTATATTGATGGAGTATCAAGTACAGAGTTGATCTACCTCGAGATCATATGTTGTGGTCAAAAACTTGAGGGTATTATGAATAATGTTATAATGATCTAACATATATCTATCAACTAGCCTAGCCTCGGTTTATATAATGCACCAGAGGCCTAGGATAACAAGAGTCCTAGTCGAATACGCCGGTGGGGAGGAGTCCTTGTCTTAATCACCAAGTCTTGTGGAATCTTCCTTGTGTATGCATCGGTTGTCCGAACTGGCCCATGAGTATACGGCCATGGGGATTCTCGGCCCAATCTAACTGATCGGGAGACGACGTGGTGAGTACCCCCTAGTCCAGGACACGGTCAGTAGCCCCCTGAACTGCTCTTCAAGTTGGGGACACTCATTGATTCTTCCAAACTGTTATTCATCTTCGGTCATTGGTCTTGAAAACTGGTTCAACAAATCATCTCATCTTCGATCTTGAGGATCGCCGAAGTGAATCCGGAGATTTTACACGTCGGGTGTCCGAGGAGCCCCTTTAAGTTATCAGCCTTTATCAATGCCTTGTTATTTTTTACCCCACACCTCGGGTTTGAAGTTGTTCTCGTGCGGCGGTGTCCTCTTGCATCCGAGCTCCAATGCCGGACTGCATTCGAGATATCTTTTGTAGCCGAGCACCAATGCCGGACTATATCCGAGGTGTCATAGATCACCTTGGCCTGAAGAAGTTTGAAGGGGGTTATCCAGGTTTAACGCTGAAACATTCTCTATGGAACGAGCCATTCGAATCCGAGCTTTATGCCGGACCACTTCCGAGCTCCAACGATGGTCAGTGTCCGAGGTGTCGTAAACTACCTCGGTCTTTTAAAAGATTGAACGAATTCAGCCGAGTTTAACGTCGGATATGCCCTCTATGGAGCCAACCATTGGCGCCCGAGCTTTATGCCGGACTGCTTCCGAGGTGGTGCACCACCCCGACCGCGGGCTGATTTTTGTGAATATTTTTGATTGGTGCAATTTACTCTCTGCCGAGATATGTAGCCAGTATATGTATATCCAGTAGCCCTCAAGGTGTGTGTCGGTCTAAACCCGAGGTGCACCTGAAGGAAAACATAGAACGATTGATCCTGGTAGACCCTAAGACTCAGGTCGATTTTGCGAAATCGTCCTGAGGATCAATTCCTAGCTCGGCAGCATATGTAGGAATAGAAACACAGTGTAATATATTAGAGATAATAGTGATCGGCGAACGGGCCCTTGAGAGAGGGTTTTGAGAAGTTGCCGCAATATATCAGCTTGGCGCCAGATAGGTCCAGATGGTACCTATTGTTGTCCGAAGACGCATTTTCCCATAGTTTGGTCAAGCCGAACACTAAGCACTTTGAATTTTCTTCACTGAACAGGCAACACAATAGCCCCCGAGACACTGGTCGGGTGGCAACACCAGATCAGGGGATCGATGTGCCCCTTTAATATTTATAAATAATGAGCGCGAAGCCCAGTAGCCCCTGAGCCTTAATGTGGGCACGGGTGGCCGAATTAAGGATCGATATCCGTGCGAAAAAATTTGTTGTGTTTAACACAAACTACTCGAAAAGATAATAAAGATCTCTTAAAGGAGCTAGAGCCAGCGAAAACTGAGCTCTCCAAGGTTGGCCCAAGGGGCTTAATAGATAGGAAATCGATACCACTTGGGATTTAGGAGAGATTTATATAAGTTTCTCGCTTGGTATTTGAAAGATGAGCTGCAATAAATCGACTTTACTCGCAATTTATGATCCTATGTATCCAAGTATTTTACATCATTAATGCTCGGATCCGCATTGTACAAAACTTTGTAGACCGACCATCGGCTTCCACCTCCTCGGCCAGCAGCCGAGGAGTGTTTATCCTTCTTTATAAAGCCTTCATGAGAGCAAAGATTTACGACAAACAAGGCAATCCGGTCATACGGTTTGCTAAACAAAGGTACGCGGAGAGATATGTTATATTAATAAACATCTTCCAAGGAAAATAGTCCCGCTATCGGTTCCTTTCTTTGGGTCGTCATCCTTATCATGATCATGAAACCTCACCTCCGATCAATGTGGGAGGAAAATATTGAGGATTTAGTTCGGGGAAAGTTCCCGAACTCTATGGTATTAATGAACCAAAATTTTCACTTCCGTCATTGCCGACCAATGTGATCCTTTAAGATCGCTACCTTTCGGCTTCACCCAGTCTGAGGTACTAACTTGGATGACCCGGTAGTAACAATCGCAGAGGTGCTCCCTTTACCGCCTAGCCGAACAATCGGGAACGTAGGGGTAAGCACAGGAGCCAGCAACCAAGCTTGGCAAAAATCTTAAGTAAAATTGATGCATATTTATGGCTTTATAACGATGATTACGGAAGTCAGCCCTTGTATATTAAATACAAATGACGATGATATGTTTATTTTGACTCTGTTGCGACCGTTTATCAGTTGAAAGTGGCACATCGTCGGCTTCTACCCCTTTCTAGATACTATGCAGGGTGTCTCCGCAATAACAAGACAACCCTTAGCCGACGTCTCGGTGCCCAAAGGCGGTTGTGTTAGCGGAAATGAGGCAATCAGATATGCGGGCTTTATAACTTTCACTTAGTCATAGGAGCTTTAAATTGGGGAAGCTAGCTACGAGCCCCCGGTTAGTGTTCGGCACCGACCGAAGTCTAGCCATTAACACTTCGGCCAATGTTATGAAAGGCCCATCGGTATCGATTCATAGTTTGATACCGTCATCGGATCACTGACCAGCTTACGCCCATTGTGACAGTCAGTTTTTGGCTTTCTCCACTGAGGTGCTTAACCATTTAAGCTGGAAGCACAATCGCAGTGGTTCTCCCTTTGCAAACCTAGCCGAACAAAGCGGAACGTAGGAGGCAAGCACAGGAGCCGGGCAACCCAACTATTTGACCGAAGACACAGAAACCGATGCATAGATAGCAATATCCGAGGATGTTTTTGCCGAATCTCTAAAGGTGTCCGGGTTGCACTGCGAGACTTATGCTGGAAACACACAAATAGTTTAAAAGTGCTATAAGCTTGGAAAACCAAAAAACGTTAGTAAAAACTTGACGTCCGAACAAGATCAAGTGTTCGTTGCCAATCCGAAAATTGGAAGAAAAAAAATTGTGCTTCTGTCGTGCTTTAACATGCCACATCCGATCTCAAGACTTCACGCGGGTCATCCTATGGCTTCAAGCTCCTTATCCCAAAGGCGGAGTACTTCTCCGAGGTCAATTTAGCAAACTAAACTCGAGCGACTTTTCGAGAGAAGGCAGGCTATCTGGCTATTGACCATACACTCGAGTCGAAAAAGGAGCGGTAGAAAAAGACTTTACAATGACCAAGAAGAAAACACATTTACTATAAAACAACTCATATAAATTTAAGTGCCCCCAGTAAACTTGGGTAAAAGAATTTTATGTATAATGATTATATGTACCGAAGTACTTATATCATATCAGTGTTCACCCGAACTTTAAACGCATCTTAACCGACCGTCGGCTTCTCCCTCTTCGGTCAAGAGCCGAAAAGTGTTATGTACTCCACTTGTCGAGAATATCGACGATGTTTCCGATAACCAGGCAATCAGGCCATAAGGCTGTAACAGACAAAGCGCGCTCAGGAAACTTATGCTATATTACTGACGAAGTGTAAGAAGCATCTTCGAAGAAAATAGTACCCCCACCGATACCTTTCTTCGTTTACTCATTGTTACTATGAGACTTGTGCAATAGATTTTTTGTACTCATGAGTTCCGTCGTGTGCCGACCATGATTGAAAACAATAATAGCGCTAGCTTTCGGCTTCACCCAGTCTGAGGTACTAACTCGGATGACCCGGTAGTAACAATCACAGAGGTGCTCCCTTTACAGCCTAGCCGAACAATCGGGAACGTAGGGGTAAGCACAGGAGCTAGGCAACCCAGCTTGCGGAACACTTAAGTCAACATGGTGCATATTGTGGCGTAATACACGAACAAGGAACGAAGCCGTACAAGTATAATCATATGCAAGAGGGAAGGCTTCATAAAGGAAGCCCCCAAGTAAACGGGGTATTTGAATTTGTGTGTCACAAACAAAGTTTTGACAAGGAAGTTTTTCACAAACAACTCTTTGCCAAAAAGTATAATGCTTGGTTGAACCGAACAAAATTTAAAACTTTGAGCATAAAAGGACTTAGCTGGTTATTGTGTTCGACATTGATGACACAGTCCGAGCTTACGGCGGGACGAGGTCCCAGCCCCCAAGCTAGTCCCGAGGTGGTAGAGCGAATAACTCGGCACTCCGGAGTGGTGACATAGCACGGCCAATTCAGGCAGGCAGAGTGACGCCGAAGTCCCTGGCGTGGTTTAATGAAGTGAGGACGAAGGCCCCAGTCCAGCCAAGGTGACAACACTACCCGACCTGGATCATTTACCTGTGCACAAGAAATAGTGCAAACCGGAGATAATAGTAATAATAATAAATTTCAAAAAAATTGTTGCATACTAAATATTTTATGCGAAGTGAGTAATAAAGGAAATATGGCCTGTGCGCCGAACACTCGATGAGGTAGAGCTCTCTCGGCGATGCCGAAATCCCTGAGGCAACCGAACACGTCGGTATGGCAACATGACCAACAAGGTGCTCACGCGAGCCGATTGGGACGACGGTGTCGGCTTGCCGAAGAGACCACGTGACGCAGTCGAAGTCCATTACCTGCACATGTAAAATAGTGCAGGCCAACAATAGAAAATAAAAAATCCTCGCGTAATTAATTTACGCAAAATTATTTACTTAAAGATATGTGGCCTGGCGCCGAAGTCAATGTCCATGCAGGGCGTCGGCGTGATGCATTAAAGGTGTGGCACAGCCTGAATTCATAGGTCGGACCGAGTTCCGGATGCGGTGTTCGCCGAACTATGTACGAAAACTGACCGAACCACCATGCAGCCGTCCTTAATGCGGCCACCATTTGATAGACCTGTGTATAGATGATGGAACAAACCAGAGTAATAATTCCTTGGAAAAAATAAACCCAAACAAGCAAAAAATGCTAAGATTAATAGCACCTGGTTTATTCGTTGCAGCAGTCAGAAGAAAAGTGACTCCCAAAATTGGGACTCGATCCGCATACCCATTGCCTGATGGGCGGTGAAGCGGCGACATTGCGATGCTGGTAAAGGTTGCCTCGCCGAGGCAAAGCCCCCGGTCCAGCGAAGCTGGTCGGCTGACGGCGCCGAAGTCTCCGGAGTAGGTTGATGAAGGGATGGCGAAGCCCCCGGTCCGGGCAAGGAGACGCACCAGGTCGGTAAGGAGATGTTACAGCTGCCATGTCAGCCGAGGTGTTGCAGTAGTTCGGTGTGATGGACATCAGCTCGATGAAGCAACGGTGTGGCCATGTGATGACCCACAAGTGTAGGGGATCTATCATAGCTTTTCAATAAGTAAGAGTGTCGAATCCAATGAGGAGCAGAAGGAAATGATAAGCAGTTTTCAGTAAGGTATTCTCTCCAAGCACTGAAATTATCGGTAACATATAGTTTTGTGATAAGGTAATTCGTAACGAGTAGCAAGTAATAAAAGTAAATAAGGTGCAGCAAGATGGCCCAATCCTTTTTGTAGCAAAGGACAAGCCTGGACAAACTCTTATATGAAGGAAAGCGCTCTCGAGGACACATGGGAATTATCGTCAAGCTAGTTTTCATCACGATCATATGATTCGCGTTCGGTACTTTGATAATTTGATATGTGGGTGGACTGGTGCCTGGGTACTGCCCTTAATTGGACAAGCATCCCACTTATGATTAACCCCTATTGCAAGCATCCGCAACTACAATATAAGTATTAAGGTAAACCTAACCATAGCATGAAACATATGGATCCAAATCAGCCCCTTACGAAGCAACGCATAAACTAGGGTTTAAGCTTCTGTCACTCTAGAAACCCATCATCTACTTATTACTTCCCAATGCCTCCCTCTAGTCCCAAACAATGGTGAAGTGTCATGTAGTCGACGTTCACATGACACCACTAGAAGGATGACAACATACATCTCAGCAAAATATCGAACGAATACCAAATTCACATGACTACTAATAGCAAGACTTCACCCATGTCCTCAGGAACAAACGTAACTACTCACAAAGCATATTCATGTTCATAATCAGAGGGGTATTAATATGCATAATGGATCTGAACATATGATCTTCCACCAAGTAAACCAATTAGCATCAACTACAAGGAGTAATCAACACTACTAGCAACCCACGGGTACCAATCTGAGGTCTGGATACAAAGATTGGATACAAGAGATGAACTAGGGTTTGAGATGAGATGGTGCTGGTGAAGATGTTGATGGAGATTGACCCCCTCCCGATGAGAGGATCATTGGTGATGACGATGGTGATGATTTCCCCCTCCCAGAGGGAAGTTTCCCCGGCAGAACAACTCCGCCAGAGCCCTAGATTGGTTCCGCCAAGGTTCCGCCTCGTGGCAGCGGAGTCTCGTCCCGAAAGCTTGCTTATTATTTTTTCCTCGACGAAAGACTACATATAGCAGAAGATGGCATCGGCCACCAGGGGGCCCACAAGGCAGGGGGCGCGCCCCCACCCTCGTGGCCAGGGTATGGCCCCCCTCTAGAACTTCTTGCGCTCAGTATTTTTTATATATTCTGGAAATAGCTTCCGTGAAGTTTCAGGACTTTTGGAGCTATGCAGAATAGGTCTCTAATATTTGCTCCTTTTCCAGCCCAGAATCCCAGCTGCCAGCATTCTCCCTCTTCATGTAAACCTTGTAAAATAAGATAGAGTAGGCATAAGTATTGTGACATAATGTGTAATAACAGTCCATAATGCAATAAATATCGATATAAAAGCATGATGCAAAATGGACGTATCAACTCCCCCAAGCTTAGACCTCGCTTGTCCTCAAGCGAAAGCCGAAATTGAAAAATATGTCCACATGTTTAGAGATAGAGGTGTCGATAAAAATAAAATACGGACATGAGGGCATCATGATCATTCTTAGAACAGCAACATATATATATATAATATATATTGTCATATGATCTCTTATGCTAAAGTAACAATTCAATCACAATTTCAAGTATGATCATAAACTTCATTGAGAACCAACAAATTCTAATCTCAGTCATTGAGGCAATTGCAATTTATCATAACATAGGAAAGCGTCAATATAATAGCTTTTCAGCAAGTCCACATACTCAACCATCTTTTAGTCTTTCACAAGTGCTAACACTCACGCAATATTTATGGGCATGAAGTCTTAATCAGACACAGAGAAAGATAGGGGCTTATAGTTTTGCCTCCCAACGTTTTACCTCAAGGGTAATTTCAACAATAATAGTTCATGAAGACTCACATCCAATTAGCTATATATATCAGGATCTTTCCAACACATTGTGCTTGCCAAAGGATAAAATGTAAAAAGGAAAGGTGGAGATCACCATGACTCTTGTGTAAGGTAGGATATAAAAGTAAAAGATAGGCCCTTCGCAGAGGGAAGTAGAGGTTGTCATGTGCTTTTATGGTTGGATGCACGAAATCTTAATGCAAAATAACGTCACTTTATATTGCCACTTGTGATATGGACCTTTATTATGCAGTCCGTCGCTTTTATTTCTTCCATATCACAAGATCGTATAAAGCTTATTTTCTCCGCACTAATAAGTCATACATATTTAGAGAGCAATTTTTATTGCTTGCACCGATGACAACTTACTTGAAGGATCTTAATCAATCCATAGGTAGATATGGTGGACTCTCATGGCAAAACTGGGTTTAGGGATATTTGGAAGCACAAGTAGTATCTCTACCTGGTGCGAAGAGATTGGCTAGCATGAGAGGGAAAGGCAAGCTCAACATGTTGGATGATCCATGATAATATAATTCATCTCAGATGTAAGAAAACATAACCCATTATCTTGTCTTCCTTGTCCAACATCAACTCTTAGCATGTCATACTTTAATGAGTGCTCACAATCATAAAAGATGTCCAAGATAGTATATTTATATGTGAACCTCTCTTTCTTTATTACTTCCTATTAATTGCAACGATGACCAAAACTATGTTCGTCAACTCTAAACAACTTTTATTCATCATACTCTTTATATGTGAGCTCATTACTCTCCATAAGATCCATATGATCTCTTTGTTTATTTTTATTTCTTCTCTTTTATTTTACTTAACTCCCTCAATATCATAGAAAAATAATCAAGCCCTTGACTCAACACTAACCTTTATTATATAGCTCACGGACTCGATTACATAGAGGGATCATAAAGCAAAACTCACAACTAGATCATACTAAAACTTTATTCTACTAGATCAAAATATTACTAAAAGGACCGAACTAAGAAAAACAGTAAAGATAAAAGTGATGGTGATACGATACCGGGGCACTCCCCCAAGATTGGCGGTTGCCAAGGGGAGTGCCCATACCAGATACTCAATTCTTCTTTGTTGGTGAAGAAGGTGGAGCTGTTGATGATGTAGGCTTGTCGTCCTTCTTCCAAGGCATAGGCTCACCATCATAGAAGGATGATCGAGTCTCCTGAATCCTCAAATCTGCAGCCAAACTCATCCTCTTGAATCTATATTCATACTCACAGTTTTGATTTTGCAGGTCATAGATCTGGGCTTAGAGGTGCTCGATTTTCTCATGAAGCTTGAAGATGGCCTCCCCAATGTGCTTGACATCCAGCTTGTGGTTGTTGGTGGACTCCGTGATCATAATGTGATTGGAGTCGAGTCCACGCTCCACCATCTCCTGACACTTGAAAACTTGTTGCTCCAATGCCTCGAGCCTTGCCTCTGTGATTTCGTTCCTCCTCGGTCCCTCAGCATCGCCGATGTGCAACAACCCCTCACGCATCTAAATGGTTTGAGGGTGTTGCAGCACCTCCGCGAGGTAGGGGTTGATGACCTTCTTGAAGAACTTTCCTTGGGAGAGCTTGAAGACGACATGACGACCTAGATCTGCCAGAAAAACAGCTCGAAACAAAGATAAGAGATATTTGTGTGATACGGTGGTCAAAACCTTCGGGAGATTATATAATGAATTTTTACCGACCAAAAGAAGTATCATGCAAGAAAACGGAGTCCGGAGAGCCCATGAGGCAGGGGGCGCGCCCAGGGGGTAGGGCGCGCCTCCCACCCTCGTGGGAGCCTCGTGTCCTTCCCGCTCTGCTTCTTATTTTCCTATTTTTCTAAATATTCCAAAACGAAGAAATATTGCCATTAGAACTGTTTTGGAGTCGGTTTACTTACCGTACCCCGTACCTATTGCTTTTCAGAGTTTGAAACGTTCCGGAAAGTGTCCCTTATGTATTCTTCCGGGGTTACGGTTTCAATAATATTAGTTTCAACATTTATAGGATTACCTGAGATATAATGCTTAATTCTTTGACCGTTCACCACCTTCGGATTTGTGCCTTTGAAATTTTTGATTTTTATGGCGCTGGAATGATAGACCTCCTCGATAATGTAGGGACCTTCCCATTTATAGAGAAGTTTTCCTGCAAAAAATCTTAAACGAGAGTTGTATAACAATACATAATCACCTACATTAAACTCACTCTTTTGTATCCTTTTGTCATGCCATCTTTTAACTTTTTCTTTAAACAACTTGGCATTTTCATAAGCCTGGGTTCTCCATTCATCAAGTGAGCAAATGTCAAATAACCTCTTCTCACCGGCAAGTTTGAAATCATAATTGAGCTCTTTAATAGCCCAATATGCCTTATGTTCTAATTCAAGAGGTAAGTGACATGCTTTACCATAAACCATTTTATACGGAGACATACCCATAGGATTTTTATATGCAGTTCTATAGGCCCATAATGCACCATCAAGTTTCTTGGACCAATTCTTTCTAGATCTATTAACAGTCTTTTGCAAAATTAATTTGAGCTCTCTGTTACTCAATTCTACTTGAACACTAGACTGTGGGTGATAAGGAGATGCAATTCTATGGTTAACGTCATACTTAGCAAGCATTTTATGAAAGGCACCATGAATAAAATGTGAACCACCATCAGTCATTAAATATCTCGGGACTCCAGACCTCAGGAAAATAACTTCTTTAAGCATCTTAATAGAGGTGGTATGATCAGCACTACTAATTGGAATAGCTTCTACCCACTTAGTAACGTAATCAACAACAACTAAAATATGTGTATACCCATTAGAGGAAGGAAAAGGTCCCATATAATCAAAGCCCCAAACATCAAATGGTTCAATAACAAGTGAATAATTCATAGGCATTTCTTGACGTCTACTAATATTACCAATTCTTTGACATTCATCACAAGACAAGACAAACTTAAGGGCATCCTTGAAGAGAGTAGGCCAATAAAAACCGGATTGCAATACCTTATGTGCAGTTCTATCTCCAGCATGGTGTCCTCCATAAGCCTCGGAGTGACACCTGCGTAGGATCTGTTCATGTTCATGCTCAGTTACACAACGTCTAATAATACCATCTACTCCTTCTTTATAAAGATGTGGGTCATCGCAAAAGTAATGTCTCAAATCATAGAAGAACTTTTTCTTTTGCTGGTATGTGAAAATAGGTGGTATAAATTTAGCAACAATATAATTAGCATACCATGGAGCAGTTCGAGAAGCATTTACATTTAATTGTTCATCAGGAAAGCTATCATCAATAGGTAGTGGGTCATCAAGAACATTTTCTAACCTAGACAGGTTGTCTGCAATGGGGTTCTCAGCTCCCTTTCTATCAATAATATGCAAATCAAATTCTTGTAGCAAGAGAACCCATCTAATAAGTCTAGGTTTAGCATCTTTCTTTTCCATAAGGTATTTAATAGCAGCATGATGGGTGTGAATAGTTACTTTAGAATCAACAATATAAGGTCTGAACTTATCACAAGCAAATACAACTGCTAAAAATTCTTTTCCAGTAGTAGCATAATTTATCTGGGCATTGTCTAGAGTTTTACTAGCATATTGAATAACATTCAATTTCTTATCAACTCTTTGCCCTAGAACAACACCTACAACATAATCACTAGCATCACACATAATTTCAAAGGATAAATTCCAATCAGGTTGCTGAACAATAGGTGCAAAAATCAATGCTTTCTTAAGTATTTCAAATGCTTCTACACAATCATCATCAAATACAAAAGGAATATATTTTTGTAATAGATTAGTCAGAGGCCAAGAAATTTTTGAGAAGTCCTTAATGAACCTCCTATAAAAACCGGCATGACCGAGGAAGCTTCTTATACCTTTAATGTCCTTGGGACACGGCATCTTTTCAATAGCATCAACTTTAGCTTTATCAACTTCAATACCTCTTTCAGAAATTTTATGCCCCAAGACAATACCTTCATTAACCATAAAGTGGCATTTATCCCAATTCAGAATGATACGTCCATTTTGCATCATGCTTTTATATCGATATTTATTGCATTATGGGCTGTTATTTCACATTATGTCAAAATATTTATGGGTATTCTCTCTTATTTTACAAGGTTTACATAAGGAGGGAGAATGCCGGCAGCTGGAATTCTGGGCTGGAAAAGGAGCAAATATTAGAGACCTATTCTGCACAACTCCAAAAGTCCTGAAACTCCATGGAATACCTTATAATAAATAATGAAAAATCCTCGCCAAAGATGAAGACCAGGGGGCCTACACCCTTCTCACGAGGGTGGGGGTGGCCACCCTAGGGCGCGCCCGTACCTCGTGAGCCCCTGGTGGCTCTCCGATGACCATCTTCTCCTATATGAAGTCTTTCGTCGAGAAAAAAAATAGGAAGCAACCTTTCGGGACGAAACTCCGCCGCCACGAGGCGGAACCTTGGCGGATCCAATCTAAATCTCCGGCAGAGCTGTCCTGCCTGGGAAACTTCCCTCCCGGAGGGGGAAATCATCGCCATCGTCATCACCAACGCTCCTCTCATCGGGAGAGGGCAATCTCCATCAACATCTTCATCAGCACCATCTCATCTCAAAACCCTAGTTCATCTCTTGTATCCGATTCTTGTCTTCAAGTCCAGGATTGGTGCTAGTAGGTTGCTAGTAGTGTTAATTACTCCTTGTAGTTGATGCTAGTTGGTTTAATTGGTGGAAGATCATATGTTCAGATCCTTTATGCATATTATTACCCCTATGATTATGAACATGAATATGCTTTGTGAGTAGTTACGTTTGTTCCTGAGGACAAGGGAGAAGTCTTTCTATTAGTAGTCATGTGAATTTGGTATTCGTTCGATATTTTGATGAGATGTATGTTGTCTAGCCTCTAGTGGTGTTATGTGAACGTCGACTACATAACACTTCACCATTATTTGGGCCTAAAGGAAGGCATTAGGAAGTAATAAGTAGATGATGGGTTGCTAGAGTGATAGAAGCTTAAACCCTAGTTTATGCGTTGCTTCGTAAGGGGCTGATTTGGATCCATATGTTTCATGCTATGGTTAGGTTTACCTTAATACTTTTGTTGTAGTTGCGGATGCTTGCAATAGAGGTTAATCATAAGTGGGATGCTTGTTCAAGTAAGAACAGCACCCAAGCACCGGTCCACCCACATATCAAATTATCAAAGTACCGAATGCGAATCATATGAGCCTGATGAAAACTAGCTTGACAATATTCCCATGTGTCCTCGGGAGCGCTTTTCCTTATATAAGAGTTTGTCCAGGCTTGTCCTTTGCTACAAAAAGGATTGGGCCACCTTGCTGCACTTTATTTACTTTTGTCACTTGTTGCTCGTTACAAATTATCTCATCACAAAACTATCTGTTACCACTTATTTAAGTACTTGCAGAGAATACCTTGCTGAAAACCGTTTATCATTTCCTTCTGCTCCTCGTTGGGTTCGACACTCTTACTTATTGAAAGGACTACGATAGATCCCATATACTTGTGGGTCATCAAGACTCTTTTCTGGCGCCGTTGTCGGGGAGTGAAGCGCCTTTGGTAGGTGGAATTTGGTAAGGAAAAATTTATATAGTGTGTTGAAATTTACTGTCACTTGTTACTATGGAAAGTAATCCTCTGAGGGGCTTGTTTGGGGTATCTTCACCCCGACCAGTAGACAAAGAGTTGCTCCTCAACCTACTGAACCTATTGAAAATGAATATGAAAATGAAATTCCTTATGAGTATCCTTCGAGTATAATAGAAAAACTGCTAGCTAATCCTTTTACAGGAGATGGAACAAAGCATCCTGATGAACACCAAATATATGTGGATGAGGTTTGTGGATTATTTAAGCTTGCGGGTATACCCGATAATGTTGCTAAGAAGAAGGTATTCCCTTTATCTTTGAAGGGAGACGCATTGGTATGGTATAGGCTATGTGATGATACGAGATCATGGAATTATAGAAGATTGAAATTGGAATTTCATCAAAAGTATTACCCTATGCATCTTGTTCATCGTGATCGCAATTATATATATAATTTTTGACCTCGCGAAGGAGAAAGCATCGCTCAAGCTTGGGGGAGGCTTAAATAAATGTTATATTCATGCCCCAATCATGAGCTTTCAAGAGAAACAATTATTCAAAAATTTATGCTCGACTTTCTGATAACAATCGCACCATGCTTGATACTTCTTGTGCTGGCTCTTTTATGATGAAGACTATTGAATTCAAATGGGATTTATTGGATAGAATTAAACGCAACTCTGAAGATTGGGACCTCGACAATGGTAAGGAGTCAGGTATGACACCTAAGTTTGATTGTGTTAAATCTTTTATGGATACCAATATTTTCCGTAAGTTTAGCATTAAATATGGACTTGATTCTGAGATAGTAGCTTCTTTCTGTGAATCTTTTGCTACTTATGTTGATCTCCCTAAGGAGAAGTGGTTTAAATATCATCCCCCCATAGAAGTAAAAGTAGCTGCACCTATTAAAGTTAAAGAAAAGACTATCACTTATAATGATCCTATTGTTCCTACTTCTTATGTTGAGAAACCACCTATCCCTATTAGAATAAAGGATCATGCTAAAGCTTCAACTGTGGTTCGTAAAAGCAATATTAAAACATATACACCTCCTAAGCAAGTTAAAGTTGAACCTAATAGTGCTATTGTTAAAGAGCTCTTGTCTGATAATATTGATGGGCATGTTACTCAGTTCTGCGGTGAAACTGCTAGAATTACTAAACCTTGTGCTAAAGATAAACATAGACATGTGGTAGGCATGCCTGTTATTTCTGTTAAAATAGGAGATCATTGTTATCCTGGCTTATGTGATATGGGTGCTAGTGCTAGTGTTATACCTTATGACTTGTATAAAGAAATGAAGCATGAAATTGCACCTACTGAGTTAGAAGATATTGATGTCACAATTAAACTTGCTAATAGAGATACTATTTCAGAAGTGGGAATTGTTAGAGATGTTGAAGTCTTGTGTGGGAAAACTAAATATCCTGCTGATTTTCTTGTTCTTAGTTCTCCACAAGATAGATTTTGTCCCATTATATTTGGTAGACCCTTCTTGAACACTGTTAATGCTAAGATAGACTGCGAAAAGAATGTTGTTACTATTGGCTTGCATGATATGACTCATGAATTTAATTTCTCTAAATTTAGTAAACAACAGCGTGAAAAAGAATTTCCTAGTAAGGATGAAATTATTGGTCTTGCTTCTATTGCCGTACCTCCTAGTGATCCTTTAGAACAATATTTGGTAGACCATGAAAATTATATGTTTATGAATGAAAGAAGGGAAATAGATGAAGTATTCTTTAAATAGGAACCTATGCTGAAACACAATTTACCTGTTGAAATCCTAGGGGATCCTCCTCCACCTAAGGGTGATCCCGTGTTTGAGCTTAAACCGTTGCCTGATAATCTTAAATGTGCTTATCTTGATGAAAAGAAGATATATCCTGTTATTATTAGTGCTAACCTTTTAGAGCATGAAGAAGAAAGATTATTGAAAACTCTGAAGAAGCACCGTGCTGCTATTGGATATACTCTTGATGATCTTAAGGGCATTAGTCCCACTCTATGTCAACATAAAATAAATTTGGAAGCAGATGACAAACCAGTTCGTGATCCTCAACGACGTATGAATCCCAAGATGAAAGAAGTGGTAAGAAAAGAAATACTAAAGAGGCAGGTATAATTTATCGCGTTGCTGATAGTCGGTGGGTAAGTCCGGTTCATTGTGTCCCTAAGAAGGGAGGTATTACTGTTGTTGCTAATGATAAAGATGAATTGATTCCACAAAGAATTATTACAGGTTATAGGATGGTAATTGATCTCCGCAAATTAAGTAAGGCTACTAAGATAGATCATTACCCCTTACCTTTTATCGATCAAATGCTAGAAATATTATGCAAACATACACATTACTGCTTTCTAGATGGTTATTCTGGTTTCTCTCAAATACCTGTGTCGTCTAAAGATCAATCAAAGACTACTTTTACATGCCCTTTTGGTACTTTTGCTTATAGACGTATGCCTTTTGGTTTATGTAATGCACCTGCTACCTTTCAAAGATGCATGATGGCTATATTCTCTGACTTTTGTGAAAAGATTTGTGAGGTTTTCATGGACGACTTTTCCGTCTATGGATCTTCTTTTGATGATTGCTTAAGCAATCTTGATCGAGTTTTGTAGAGATGTGAAGAAACTAATCTTGTCTTGAATTGGGAAAAGTGCCACTTTATGGTTAATGAAGGTATTGTCTTGGGGCATAAAGTTTCTGAAAGAGGTATTGAAGTTGATAAAGCCAAGGTTGATGCTATTGAAAAGATGCCATGTCCCAAGGACATCAAAGGTATAAGAAGTTTCCTTGGTCACGCTGGATTTTATAGGAGGTTCATTAAGGACTTCTCAAAAATTTCTCGGCCTCTGACTACTTTATTACAAAAATATATACGATTTGTCTTTGATGATGATTGTGTAGAAGCATTTGAAATACTTAAGAAAGCATTAGTCTCTGCACCTATTGTTCAGCACCTGATTGGAATTTACCCTTTGAAATTATGTGTGATGCTAGCGATTATGCTGTAGGTGCTTTTCTAGGGCAAAGAATTGATAAGAAATTAAATGTTATCCATTATGCTAGTAAGACTCTAGACAATGCTCAAAGAAATTATGCTACTACTGAAAAAGAACTTTTAGTAGTTGTATTTGCTTGTGATAAGTTCAGACCTTATACTGTTGATTCTAAAGTAACTATCCACACTGATCATGCTGCTATTAAATACCTTATGGAGAAGAAAGATGCTAAACCTAGACTTATTAGATGGGTTCTCTTGCTACAAGAATTTGATTTGCATATTGTTGATAGAAAAGGAGCTGAGAACCCCGTTGTAGACAACTTATCTAGGTTAGAGAATGTTCTTGATGACCCACTACCTATTTATGATAGCTTTCCTGATGAGCAATTAAATGTCATAAGTACTTCTCGTAGTACCCCTTGGTATGCTGATTATGCTAATTACATGGTTGCTAAATTTATACCACCTAGCTTCACATACCAACAAAAGAAAAAGTTCTTCTATGATTTGAGACATTACTTTTGGGATGACCCACATCTTTATAAAGAAGGAGTAGATGGTGTTATTAGACGTTGTCTACCTGAGCATGAACAGGAATAGATCCTACGCAAGTGCCACTCCAAAACTTATGGAGGACACCACGCGGGAGATAGAACTGCACATAAGGTATTGCAATCCGGTTTTTATTGGCCTACTCTCTTCAAGGATGCCCGTAAGTTTGTCCTATCTTGTGATGAATGTCAAAGAATTGGTAATATTAGTAGACGTCAAGAAATGCCTATGAATTATTCACTTGTTATTGAACCATTTGATGTTTGGGGCTTTGATTATATGGGACCTTTTCCTGCCTCTAATGGATATACACATATTTTAGTTGTTGTTGATTACGTTACTAAGTGGGTAGAAGCTATTCCAACTAGTAGTGTTGATCATAACACTTCTATTAAAATGCTTAAAGAAGTTATTTTTTCAAGGTTTGGAGTCCCTAGATATTTAATGACTGATGGTGGTTCACATTTTATTCATGGTGCTTTCCGTAAAATGCTTGCTAAATATGACGTCAATCATAGAATTGCATCTCCGTATCACCCATAGTCTAGTGGTCAAGTAGAATTGAGTAATAGAGAACTCAAATTAATTTTGCAAAAGACTGTCAATAGGTCTAGAAAGAATTGGTCCAAGAAACTTGATGATGCATTATGGGCCTATAGAACCGCATATAAAAATCCTATGGGTATGTCTCCGTATAAAATGGTCTATGGAAAAGCATGTCACTTACCTCTCGAACTAGAACATAAGGCATATTGGGATATTAAAGAGCTCAACTATGATTTTAAAATTGCCGGTGAGAAGAGGTTATTTGATATTAACTCACTTGATGAATGGAGAACCCAAGCTTATGAAAATGCCAAGTTGTTTAAAGAAAAGGTTAAAAGATGGCATGACAAAAGGATACAAAAGCGTGAGTTTAATGTAGGTGATTATGTATTGCTATACAACTCTCGTTTAAGATTTTTTGCAAGGAAACTTCTCTCTAAATGGGAAGGCCCCTATGTTATCGAGGAAGTTTACCGTTCCGGTGCCATAAAAATCAACAACTTCAAAGGCACAAATCCGAAAGTGGTAAATGGTCAAAGAATCAAACATTATATCTCAGGTAATCCCATAAATATTGAAACCAATATTATTGAAACCGTAACCCCGGGGGAATACATAAGGGACACTTTCTAGAATGTTTTAGACTCCGAAAAGGAATAGGTATGTGGGACGGTAAGTAAACCGACTCCAAAACAATTTTTAAGGCAATATTTCTCCGTTTTGGAATATATAGAAAAATAGAAAATTAAGTAGCAGTCCGGGAAGGACACGAGGGCCTCACGAGGGTGGAGGGCGCGCCCTACCCCCTGGGCGCGCCCCCCTACCTCGTGCGCTCCTCGTGTGCCTTCCGGACTCCATTTTCTTGAATGATACGTATTTTGGTCGGTAAAAATTCACTATATAATCTCCCGAAGGTTTTGACTCATGTATCATGCAAAAATCTCCTGTTTTTGTTTCGAGCTGTTTTCTGTCAGGGTTGTCAAGGCCAGGCACTATGTCTTCTCCTTCCTCCTCCAACCATGAGGGCGACGATGCTTGGCTGATGAAGATAGAGCTAAAGAGAGAAGAACCTATGGAGATCAACAAGGATGAAGGGATCAAGAAGGCCGTGGACGACGAAGTTCCAGCAACAGAAGACACCCTTCAACTGGATCATAATCTTCTTACCCCTACAAAAATCGAAGCTTTCAAGATGATTGATTTGGCTTGTATACAAAATAAGTATCTCACACGTGAAAATATTTTGTTGAAGGAGCATATCATCGCACTCAAGGGCATTATCCGCAAGTTAGAAGACCTCCTACGCTCAATGTGCGACTATCCGTCATCAACAACTCCACCTTCTTCACCAACCAAGGAGACATAATCACATGGGTATGGGCACTCCCCTTGGCAACTGCCAAGCTTGGGGGAGGTGCCCCGGTATCGTATCACAATCACAACTCCTATCTTTACCGTTTTCCTTAGTTCGATCCTATTAGTAGTATTTTGATCTAGTAGAATAAAGTTTATGGCATGATCTAGTCATGAGTTTTGCTTTATTATCCTTCTATGTAATCGAGTCTGTGAGCTATATAATAAATATTAGTGATTGAGTCAAGGGCTTGCTTATTTTTGCCATGATCCCAAATAAAAGAAACGAAAAGAGAAAAAGAATAAGAAGAAACAAAAGTTTATATTGATCTTATTGATAGTAATGACTTCACATAGAAAGAGTGTGATGATTAAAAGTTGTTGGGAGTTGGCAGACATAGCTTTGGTCATCGTTGCAATTAATAGGAAGTAATAAGGAAAGAGAGGTTTCACATATAAATATACTATTATTGACATCTTTTATGATTGGGAGCACTCATCAAAATATGACATGCTAAAGAGTTGATGTTGGACAAGGAAGACAACGTAATGGGTTATGTTTTCTTATATCTGAGATAAAGTATGTTGTCATGGATCATCCAACATGTTGAGCTTGCCTTTCACCCTCATGCTAGCCAAATTCTCAGCACCAAGTAGAGATACTACTTGTGCTTCCAAATACCCTTAAACCAGTTTTGCCATGAGAGTCCACCATATCTACCTATGGATTGAATAAGATCCTTCAAGTAAGTTGTCATTGGTGCAAAGCAATAAAAATTGCCCTCTAAATATGTATGATTGATAGGTGTGGGAGAAATAAGCTTTATACGATCTTGTGATGTGGAAGTAATAAAAGCGACGGACTGCATAATAAAGGTTCATATCACAAGGGGCAATATAAAGTGACGTTCTTTCGCATTAAGATTTTGTGCATCCAACCATAAAAGCGCATGGCAACCTCTGCTTCCCTCTGCGAAGGGCCTATCTCTTATTATTATCTTCCACCTTATGCAAGTGTCATGGTGATCTTCACCTTTCCTTTTTACATTTTATCCTTTGGCAAGCACAGTGTGTTGGAAAGATCCTGATAGATATATCTAATTGGATGTAGGGGAGCATGAGTTATTATTGTTGACATTACCCTTGAGGTAAAAGGTTGTGGGGCAAAACTATAAGCCCTTATCTTTCTCTGTGTCCGATTAAAACTCCACAACCACAAGTATTGCGCCAGTGTTAGCAATTATGAAGGACTAGATGATAGTTGAGTATGTGGATTTGCTTTTTAGCTCTGACATAGACTCTTTCTGGTGTTATGATAAATTGCAATTGCTTCAATGACTGAGGTTATAGTTTGTTGGTTCTCAATAAGGTTTCTGATTCATACTTTTGCATTGTGAATAGATCATCACTTGAACATAAGTAATCATATGACAATATCTATATATGTTGCTGTTATGAGAATAATCATGATGCCCTCATGTTCGTTTTTTATTTTTATCGACACCTCTACCTCTAAACATGGGGACATATTTATAGTTATCGGCTTTCGCTTGAGGACAAGCGAGGTCTAAGCTTGGGGGAGTTGATACGTCCATTTTGCATCATGCTTTTATATCGATATTTATTGCATTATGGGCTATTATTTCACATTATGTCACAATACTTATGGCTATTCTCTCTTATTTTACAAGGTTTACATAAGGAGGGAGAATGCCGGCAGCTGGAATTCTGGGCTGGAAAAGGAGCAAATAATAGAGGCCTATTCTGCACAACTCCAAAAGTCCTGAAACTCCACGGAATACCTTATAGTAAATAATGAAAAATCCTCGCCAAAGATGAAGACCAGGGGGCCCACACCCTTCTCATGAGGGTGGGGGCGCCCCCCCGAGGGCGCGCCCGCCTACCTCGTGGGCCCCCTGGTGGCTCTCCGATGACCATCTTCTCCTATATGAAGTCTTTCGTCGAGAAAAAAATAGGAAGCAACCTTTCGGGATGAAACTCCGCCGCCACGAGGCGGAACCTTGGAGGATCCAATCTAGAGCTCCGGCAGAGCTGTTCTGTCGGGGAAACTTCCCTCCCGAAGGGGGAAATCATCGCCATCGTCATCACCAACGCTCCTCTCATCGGGAGAGGGCAATCTCCATCAACATCTTCATCAGCACCATCTCATCTCAAAACCCTAGTTCATGTCTTGTATCTGATTCTTGTCTTCAAGTCCGGGATTGGTGCTAGTAGGTTGCTAGTAGTGTTAATTACTCCTTGTAGTTGATGCTAGTTGGTTTAATTGGTGGAAGATCATATGTTCAGATCCTTTATGCATATTATTACCCCTCTGATTATGAACATGAATATGCTTTGTGAGTAGTTACGTTTGTTCCTGAGGACAAGGGAGAAGTCTTGCTATTAGTAGTCATGTGAATTTGGTATTTGTTCGATATTTTGATGAGATGTACGTTTTCTAGCCTCTAGTGGTGTTATGTGAACGTCGACTACATAAAACTTCACCATTATTTGGGCCTAGAGGAAGGCATTGGGAAGTAATAAGTAGATAATGGGTTGCTAGAGTGAAAGAAGCTTAAACCCTAGTTTATGCCTTGCTTCGTAAGCGACTGATTTGGATCCATATGTTTCATGCTATGGTTAGGTTTACCTTAATACTTTTGTTGTAGTTGCGGATGCTTGCAATAGAGGTTAATCATAAGTGGGATGCTTGTTCAAGTAAGAACAGCACCCAAGCACTGGTCCACCCACATATCAAATTATCAAAGTACCGAACGCGAATCATATGAGCGTGATGAAAACTAGCTTGAAGATATTCCCATGTGTCCTCGGGAGAGCTTTTCCTTATATAAGAGTTTGTCCAGGCTTGTCCTTTGATACTAAAAGGGTTGGGCCACCTTGCTGCACTTTCTTTACTTTTGTTACTTGTTGCTCGTTACAAATTATCTCATCACAAAACTATCTGTTACCACTTATTTTAGTACTTGTAGAGAATACCTTGCTGGAAACCATTTATCATTTCCTTCTGCTCCTCGTTGGGTTAGACACTCTTACTTATCGAAAGGACTACGATAGATCCCCTATACTTGTGGGTCATCATAGAACAAGATTAGTTTCTTCACATCTCTGTGAAACTCGATCAAGGTTGCTTAAGCAATCATCAAAAGAGGATCCATAAACGGAGAAATCTACGATGAAAACCTCACATATATTTTCACAAAAGTCAGAGAATATAGCCATCATGCATCTTTGAAAGGTAGCAGGTGCATTACATAAACCAAAAGGCATACGTCTATAAGCAAAAGTACCGAAAGGGAAAGTAAAAGTGGTCTTTGATTGATCATCAGCTGACACAGGTATTTGAGAGAAGCCAGAGTAACCATCTAGAAAGCAAAAATGTGTATGTTTGGATAATCTTTCTAGCATTTGATCAATAAAAGGCAAAGGGTAATGATCTTTTTTAGTAGCCTTAATTAATTTGCGGAAATCAATTAACATCCTATAACCTGTAATAATTCTTTGTGGGATCAATTCGTCTTTATCATTAGGAACGACAGTAATACCTCCCTTCTTAGGGAGACAATGAACATGACTTACCCACTGACTATCAGCAACGGGATAAATTTTACCTGCCTCAAGGAGCTTTAGTATTTCTTTTCTTACCAATTCTTTCATCTTAGGATTCAGCCGTCGTTGATGATCAATAACTGGTTTGGCGTCTTCCTCCAAGTTTATGTTGTGTTGACATAGAGTGGGACTAATGCCCTTAAGATCATCAAGAGTATATCTAATAGCAGCACGGTGCTTCTTCAGATTTTTCAATAATTTCTCTTCCTCCTTCTCTGAAAGGTTAGCACTAATAATAACAGGATATTTTCTTTTCATCAAGATAAGCATATTTAAGAGTATCAGGTAATTGTTTAAGATCAAACACGGGATCACCCTTGGGTGGAGGAGGATCCCCTAGGATTTCAACGGGCAAGTTGTGTTTCAGAATAGGTCCCTGTTTAAAGAATACTTCATCTATTTCCCTTCTTTCATTCATGAACATATCATTTTCATGATCTAGCAAATATTGTTCTAAAGGATCGGTAGGAGGCACGATTATAGAAGCAAGACCAATAATTTCATCTTTACTAGGCAATTCTTCATCATGGGGTTGTCTACGAAATTTAGAAAAATTAAACTCATGAGACATATCATCCAAACCAATGGTAACAACATCCTTCTTGCAATCTATCTTAGCATTAACAGTGTTCAAGAAGGGTCTACCAAATATAATGGGACAAAAGCTATCTTGAGGGGAACCAAGAACAAGAAAATCAGCAGGATATTTAGCCTTCCCACACAAGACTTCAATGTCTCTAACAATCCCAATTGGTGAAATAGTATCTCTATTAGCAAGCTTAATGGTAACATCAATACCTCTATCTCATCTAGTGCAATATCATGCATAATTTCTTTGTATAAGGAAATAGGTATTGCACTAGCACTAGCACCCATATCACACAAGCCATGATAACAATGATCTCCTATTTTAACAGAAATAATAGGCATGCCTACGACATGTCTATGTTTATCTTTAGCATCAGGTTTAGCAATTCTAGCAGTCTCATCATAGAAGTAAATAACATGCCCGTCAATATTATCGGCCAAGAGATCTTTAACCATAGCAACATTAGGTTCAACTTTAACTTCCTCAGGGGGTTTGTGTGTCCTAATATTACTTTTGTTTGCCACAGTTGAAGCTTTAGCATGATTCTTTATTCTAACAGGGAAAGGTGGTTTCTCAACATAAGCAGTAGAAACAATAGGATCATTATAAGTGATAGTCTTTTCTTCAACTTTAATAGGTGCAACTACTTTTACTTCAATGGGAGGATTATATTTAAACAACTTCTCCTTGGGGAGATCAACATGAGTAGCAAAGGATTCACAGAAAGAAGCTACTATCTCAGAGTCAAGTCCATATTTAGTGCTAAATTTACGGAAAACATCGGTATCCATAAAAGATTTAACACAATCAAACTTAGGTGTTATACCTGACTCCTTACCTTCGTTGAGATCCCAATCTTCAGAGTTGCCTTTAATTCTCTCTAATAAATTCCATTTGTATTCAATAGTCTTCATCATAAAGGAACCAGTACAAGAAGTATCGAGCATGGAGCGATTGTTGTCAGAAAGTCGAGCATAATTTTTTGAATAATCATTTCCCTTGAGAGCTCATGATTGGGGCATGAATATAACATTGACTTAAGCCTCCCCCAAGCTTGAGCGATGCTTCCTCCTTCGCGAGGCCAAAAATTATATATATAATTACGAGCATGGTGAACAAGATGCATAGGATAAAACTTCTGATGAAATTCCAATTTCAATCGCTTGTAGTCCCATGATCCCATATCATCACATAGCCTATACCATGTCAATGCATCTCCCTTCAAAGATAAAGGGAAGACCTTCTTCTTGATAACATCATCGGGCATACCTGCATGCTTAAATAATCCACAAACTTCATCCACATAGATTAAGTGTAAGTCGGGATGCAATGTTCCATCTCCTGCAAAAGGATTAGCTAGCAGTTTCTCTATCACACCCGAAGGAATTTCAAAGTAAACATTTTCTTTTCAGTAGGTCCAGTAGGTTGAGGAGCAACTATTTGCTCTACCGGTTGGGGTGAAGATACCCCGAACAAGCCCCTCAAAGGATTACTTTCCATAGTAACAAGTGACAGTAAATTTCAGCACACTATATAAATTTTTCCTTACCAAATTCCACCTACCAAAGGCGCTACACTCCCCGGCAATGGCGCCAGAAAAGAGTCTTGATGACCCACAAGTGTAGGGGATCTATCGTAGCTTTTCGATAAGTAAGAGTGTCGAATCCAACGAGGAGCAGAAGGAAATGATAAGCAGTTTTCAGTAAGGTATTCTCTGCAAGCACTGAAATTATCGGTAATACATAGTTTTGTGATAAGGTAATTTGTAACGAGTAGCAAGTAATAAAAGTAAATAAGGTGCAGCAAGATGGACCAATCCTTTTTGTAGCAAAGGACAAGCCTGGACAAACTCTTATATGAAGGAAAGCGCTGCCGAGGACACATGGGAATTATCGTCAAGCTAGTTTTCATCACGATCATATGATTCACGTTCGGTACTTTGATAATTTGATATGTGGGTGGACCGGTGCTTGGGTACTTCCCTTACTTGGACAAGCATCCCACTGATGATTAACCCCTATTGCAAGCATCCGCAACTACAATAGAAGTATTAAGGTAAACCTAACCATAACATGAAACATATGGATCCAAATCAGCCCCATACGAAGCAACACATAAACTAGGGTTTAAGCTTCTGTCACTCTAGAAACCCATCATCTACTTATTACTTCCCAATGCCTCCCTCTAGGCCCAAACAATGGTGAAGTGTCATGTAGTCGACGTTCACATGACACCACTAGAGGGATGACAACATACATCTAATCAAAATATCGAACGAATACCAAATTCACATGACTACTAATAGCAAGACTTCTCCCATGTCCTCAGGAACAAACGTAACTACTCACAAAGCATATTCATGTTCATAATCAGAGGGGTATCAATATGCATAATGGATTTGAACATATGATCTTCCACCAAGTAAACCAACTAGCATCAACTACAAGGAGTAATCAACACTACTAGCAACCCACATGTACCAATCTGTGGTTTGGATACAAAGATTGGATACAAGAGATGAACTAGGGTTTGAGATGAGATGGTGCTGGTGAAGATGTTGATGGACATTGACCCCCTCCCGATGAGAGGATCGTTGGTGATGACGATCGTGATGATTTCCCCCTCCCGGAGGGAAATTTCCCTGACAGAACAGCTCCGCCAGAGCCCTAGATTGGTTCCGCCAAGGTTCCGCCTCGTGGTGGCGGAGTCTCGTCCCGAAAGCTTGCTTATTATTTTTTCCTCGGCGAAAGACTCCATATAGCAGAAGATGGGCATCGGAGGGCCACCAGGGGGCCCACGAGGCAGGGGGCACACCCAGAGGGGTTGGGCGCGCCCCCACCCTCGTGGCTAGGCTGTGCCCCCCCTCTGGAACTTCTTGCGCTCGGTATTTTTTATATATTTTGGAAATAGCTTCCGTGAAGTTTCAGGACTTTTGGAACTGTGCAGAATAGGTCTGTAATATTTGCTCCTTTTCCAGCCCAGAATCCCAGCTGCCGGCATTCTCCCTCTTCATGTAAACCTTGTAAAATAAGAGAGAATAGGCATAAGTATTGTGACATAATGTGTAATAACAGCCCATAATGTAATAAATATCGATATAAAAGCATGATGCAGAATTGACGTATCACCATGCCGATGCAGGTCGTAACTTGTGACATGGTCAATGCTGGCTTGATGAAGTGACTGTGCGGCGATGCCGGTGTGCCCGCTCCGTGTAATCCATGGGGCGGCGGTGTTGGTGATGATTTATCCTTCACGATGCCGAACTCTTGTTTGGCTTGCCGAGATGATGATCCGAAGAAGTTGAGCTCGGCTCAACAAAGCGACGACGTGTCTAGCGCAGGTCGGCAGCCGTAGAGCAACGTTGTTGGGCTGGTTTGACACCGGCGCGATGGTGAAGATCATATTGGAAAAGACTCTAAAAGTAGCGGGATGTGTTTGGTAACAGAACACAATACCCCATACAAAACTTTCTTCAAAAAGGATGTCTAAAATCCCGTTCACAAAAAAGATGAACTCGGGTCGGATTCGTTCTCGCGCAGAAAACTGATCTGAAAAGTGATGCACTAATCGGAAGGTTCCCGGAGTTTGGACTGTCGGATCGAGATGAAATTTTGAGGGGTGGTAGATATGGGAATTCCGCAACAGATGAACGGTTGGATCTTCCAAATGACCTATGAGCTGGGATGTAGAGACCACGCCCTAAACTCGTCCAGATTCCCATCCAGATTTGATAGGGCTCCGGTGTACCATAGATTGCCAGAGATTCCTCGTCGAAACTCGACGAAATTTTCCAGGGTTTTTGTAGACTCAATTCTGCCCAATTCCACCGAAGCAATCGTTAAAACGACACTCGAGGAGGTGGTGGCGGCGGATACGAGTTCGATGTCCAGAAAAACAGCACGGTCGCCCGAGGGCAATGTTGACATTGAGCCCCTGAGCTCCATGGATGATTCCTCCATGATCTTGATAGAGATCGGAGTTGATGTTGATGAAGTCCCTCATCCAAACATGACGATCGAAGGTAGGGCACAGTCCTCGGTCAAGCCAAGGTGACCAGTCGAGCCGGCGATGAAGATGCCGACGTCGCAGTTGATCTGCAGTCGAGCCATTGATCCTTTGTCTATCACACAGCGGAACTCTCAATGAAAGCACCATGGTCGGTGTCAAAACTGGCAGATCTCGGGGTAGGGGGTCCCGAGCCGTGGATTTAGGATCGATGGTAACAGGGACGATGAACATGGTGTTTTTACCCAGGTTCGGGCCCTCTTGATGGAGGTAAAACCATACATCCTACTCTTGTTTATATTGATGGAGTATCAAGTACAGAGTTGATCTACCTCGAGATCATATGTTGTGGTCTAAAACCTAATGGTATGATGAATAATGTCATAATGATCTAACATATATCTATCAACTAGCCTAGCCTCGGTTTATATAATGCACCAGAGGCCTAGGATAACAAGAGTCCTAGTCGAATACGCCGGTGGGGAGGAGTCCTCGTCTTAATCACCAAGTCTTGTGTAATCTTCCTTGTGTATACATCGGTTGTACGAACTGGCCCATGAGTATACGGCCATGGGGGTTCTCGGTCCAATCTAAATGATCGGGAGATGACGTGGTGAATTAATGAAAATATTGGCGAAAGAATCAGCATCAGGAGGCCCACGCCCTGTCCACAAGGGTGCAGGGCGTGCCCCCTGCCTTGTGGGCCCCCTGGGACTCCACCGACCTCAACCCCAACTCCATATGTTCACTTTTGGGGAGGAAAAAATCAAAGAGAAGGATTCATCGCATTTTACAATATAGAGCCGCCGCCAAACCCTAATCTTCCTCGGGAGGGCTGATCTGGAGTTCGTTCGGGGCTCCGGAGAGGGGAATCCGTCGCCATCGTCATCATCAACCATCCTCCATCACCAATTTTCATGATGCTCACCACCGTGCGTGAGTAATCTCATCGTAGGCTTGCTGGACGGTGATGGGTTGGATGAGATTTACCATGTAATCGAGATAGTTTTGTTAGGGTTCGATCCCTAGTATCCATTATGTTCTAAGATTGATGTTGCTATGACTTTGCTATGCTTAATGCTTGTCACTAGGGCCCGAGTGCCATGATTTCAGATATGAACCTATTATGTTTTCATGAATATATGTGAGTTCTTGATCCTATCTTGCAAGTCAATAGTCACCTACTATGTGTTATGATCCAGTAACCCCGAAGTGACAATAATCGTGACCACTCTCGGTGATGACCGTAGTTTGAGGAGTTCATGTATTCACTAAGTGTTAATGCTTTGGTCCGGTACTCTATTAAAAGGAGGCCGTAATATCCCTTAGTTTCCAATAGGACCCCGCTGCCACGGGAGGGTAGGACAAAAGATGTCATGCAAGTTCTTTTCCATAAGCACGTATGACTATATTCGGAATACATGCCTACATTACATTGATGAACTGGAGCTAGTTCGGTGTCTCCCTGTGTTATAATTGTTGCATGAGGAATCGCATCCGACATAATTATCCATCATTGATCCATTTCCTACGAGATTTTCACATATTGATCTTTTCTTAGTTACTTTTTCATTGCCACTATTACGATTGCTACAAAAACTACTACTGTTACTTTTGCCACCATTACCATTACTTCCATACTACTTTGCTACTAAATATTTTGCTGCATATATTAAGTCTTTCAGGTGTGGTTGAATTGACAACTCAACTGCTAATACTTGAGAATATTCTTTGGCTCCCCTTGTGTCGAATCAATAAATTTGGGTTGAATACTCTACCCTCGGAAACGGTTGCGATCCCCTATACTTATGGGTTATCACTGAAGAACATGCATTATGTCCCCTCCGTCAATAAAAATCTTGTTAGAGGATCTCTTCTATGTAGAGATGGCTATAAGCTTGTCTTTGAGTCGAATAAATTTGTAATATCTAAGTTTGGAACCTTTGTTGGTAAAGGCTATGAGTCAGGCATGTTTCGTTTATCCTTAATAGACATTTGCAATAAAGTTGTTAATCATGTTTCCAACAATAGTGAATCAAATGTGTGGCATTCACGTCTTTGTCATGTTAACTTTGGTTGCATGTCGCAACTAGCGAAGTTGAACTTAATCCCTAGTTTCACCACTGTCAAGGGATCTAAGTGTCAAGTGTGTGTGCAAGCTAAGCAACCTCGTAAGTCTCACGTGACTGCGGAAACGAGAAATCTTGCACCACTAGAACTCATACATTCAGTTCTATGTGAAATGAATGGTGTTTCGACAAAAGGTGGAAAGAAATATTTCATGACATTAATTGACGACTCCACTAGATACTGTCGTGTGTATCTTCTGAAATCTAAGGATGAGGCTTTGAAATTTTTCAAGATATATAAAGCTGAAGCGGAAAACCAACTTGATCAAAAAATCAAGAGGCTTAGGTCCGACCGTGGTGGAGAGTATTTTTCCAATGAATTTGATGCTTTTTGTGTGGAACATGGTATAATTCATGAGAGGACGCCTCCCTATTCACCTCAGTCAAATGGGGTAGCCGAAAGAAAGAACTGTACTCTAACTGATTTGGTTAACACCATGTTAGACACATCGGGTCTCTCGAAGGCATGGTGGGGGGAGGCGATATTGACTGATGTCATGTCCTAAACCGAGTTCCCACAAAGAACAAAGAGATAACTTCATTCGAGGAATGGGATAAGAAAAGATTAAAGCTCTCTTATCTATGAACCTGGGGTTGTTTGGCGAAAGTCAATGTGCCAATTCCAAAGAAGCGCAAGCTTGGACCGAAGACCATGGATTGTGTTTTCCTGGGATATGCTTTTCATAGCATTGGTTATTGATTCTTGGTTGTAAAATCAGAGGTACCTGACATGCATGTCAGTACGATCATGGAGTCGAATGATGCGACATTCTTGGAAGATATCTTTCCCATGAAGGATATGGCTACCTCATCTAATCAGGAGATGCCTAGTTCATTGAATCAGGAACCAGTTACAATTACCGAACCTGTCATTTCGATGGCACACTTTGAAAGTCCTGTGGAGGAGAACAATGAAGTTCCTACTAGGAGCAAGAGACAGAGGACTGCAAAGTCCTTTGGTGATGATTTTCTTGTGTATCTCATAGATGACACTCACAATTCTATTTCAGAGGCCTATGCATCTGAAGATGCTGACTACTGGAAGGAAGCGGTTCGTAGCGACATGGATTCCATCTTGGCGAATGAAACTTGGGAGATAACTGATCGTCCTTATGAGTGCAAACCTATAGGGTGCAAATGGGTATTCAAGAAGAAACTTAGGCCTGATGGTACTATTGAAAAGTACAAGGCTCGGCTCATGGCTAAGGGTTATACCCAAAAGGAAGGTGAAGACTTCTTTGATAGTTACTCACATGTGGCTCGACTGACCACTATTCAAGTTCTACTTTCACTAGCTGCCTCGCATAGTCTTCTCATTCATCAAATGGATGTTAAGATTGCTTTCCTAAATGGAGAGTTAGACAAGGAAATTTATATGGAACAACCAGATGGGTTTGTACTACACTACTGCAGGATGTTGCTAACGCGACACTATGATCAGAGACCCTTTGAGAAACTGTGTGCGATGCAATAATCGCAAATGGTGTTGTATGAAAACCGTCAGAAATGTATAAACCGTTTGCGATGATGGATGCATCAAACACGGTTCAGGTTTTATTTGCGTGTGCGATGAGGGGCATAGGGTTCAGTTCAATGAACTTTTTGTGATGAGGAGGAACAAAAGAAACGGGTAGCCAGATGAAGGCGTGTGCGATACACATCATACGGTTCACTCGGATGAACTGTTTGTGATTAGGCAACACAAAAGAAATTGTCAGCCAGATCAAAGGTGTGTGCGATATACAGCATGCGGTTCACTCGGATGAACTGTTTGTGTTGAGACATGAGAACAGAAACGGTTCAAATGAACAAGATGTGTGTGATACGAGGCAAGCAGGTCTGTAATCGGAGACATGTGCGAAGACCGATAACAACACAGACGATTACTGCTAACAAGCCGTGTGTGTTGTGAGCAAACGATTGCTGGTATACAATTGTGAGAGATTGATGAAAACATCACTGACGGGTTCCATTGTTTAGTACATGTGCGATGTGATTTTCTTTGTCCGCGAAACATCTACGCTCTGTCTACATCATCAACATATATACTTAAAAAGACAGCATTGCATAACCAAATTAAGCATACAATTACACAAGTGACTACACACATAACATTTCCACACACACCAAAGAAAGCAATTACATGCATACTAAAGTAGGAGAAACGAGGATCTAATCATCTACTTATTGTTGTGAAGATGCTTCCCATTGCTCTACTTCCAGCTGGATCCCTAGCAGGGACTTCCTCATGTCAATGATCCGCCTATACATGTCGTAGCTCGTGTACGCCTCCTTGGCCGCGTACACGACTTGATCTTTGTCGAGTTTCTCCATCCAGGCCGAGTGCCAGGCACGCTTGTCCTTGTTGCACGAATCCTTCATGTCTCTGTATAGGGGTCGATGATGGCCTCGGTGAGGTGAACCAGTGAGTCCTTCTCATGCTCCTTGCTGCCCCTGATCTTGTATTGGCCCTGGATGTCGACAAGATTCTAGCAGGCGATGCCCGAATTCTCGAGCGCCTTTACATCATTGATAATGTCCACCGTAGCAAACATGTAGTGGGGGCTGTTGACAAACCTGGCGAAATGCTCGCAAGGCCTTGTGGCCATGCAGTAGTGGTAGACGAGGACATGGTGGCGTACGCACATCTGGGCGACGGTGACCTTGGGACGAGACCCGGCATGAGAGCGGGTGTACTCGAGGTCGAACCCGACCACCTTGTACTTCTCCTCGGCAAGCAACAACTCCATGATGTGGATGGAGTGCTCCACCCAGACCGGGACATTGGTGTACTCCACCAAGAGGTCCATGAACCTTCTGTGGGTGTCCACCACGGCACGCATGGTGAACTGCTGCTCGTCGGCGGCGGCTGCTCGGAGTGCCATTGGATCCACGCAGGATACCCTCTAAGAATTTCTCGTGGTGGGTATGCTTCTTGCAATGGTGGGGTGTGATCGAAAGGTTGAAGAGACACAAGGGTAGGTTAAATGGCCGCTTTAATAAATGGGGGCCGGCCGGCCTGTAATCGTCACGTCTTGTCACGGTGTTCATAGCAGAGGATTCCAGAATCCAGTGCACACTTGATAACACCGCACCCCAGGCGTGGGCTCGTAGAGCATGTTCCTGCGCTACCGCGCTGTTTATCGCGCAAGCTTCCCGCCCGGCTAGTTTGGCCACGCGTCGGCTAGAAGAGGGACAAATCATGGGCGTTTATTGGCAAAAAGCTTTGTAAAAACGAAGCGTGTGGAATGACTTCGGTCATAAGTTTACCCTTGGGTGATGAGGTCAAAGTTACACAGAAGGGTGATGATGGACACTCGAGTGCAATAAGTAATTCTGCGCTCTACAGTGCACACGGTGAAAGAAACCAACTGTGTGCAATATTATTGAAGATCACAGTCGAGTTAGCTATACAGATCGTGTGCTGTGAGATCGACAAGGTAAACTGATTCGAGAATGGTTAATAAAATCTAAGACCATTGCATATTAAGGTCAAAATAGTGCTAGCAATGTATGAGTCTCATACGATGATGCTACCTCTTGAGCATGCGTTGGTTTTCCCTTGAAGAGGAAAGGGTGATGCAGCAAAGCAGCATAATTTTTCCCTCAGTTTTTGAGAACCAAGGTATGAATCCACTAGGAGACCACGCGTGAGTCACCTCGTACCTACACAAACAAATAAGAACCTCGCCACCAACGCGATAAAGGGGTTGTCAATCCCTTCACGGCCACTTGCAAGAGTGAGATCTGATAGAGATGATAATAATAAGATAAATATTTTTGGTATTTTTATGATATAGATTGAAAGTAAAGATTGCAAAATAAAATAGATTGGAAACTTGTATGATGGAAAATAGACCCGGGGGCCATAGGTTTCACTAGTGACTTCTCTCAAGATAGCATAAGTATTACGGTGGGTGAACAAATTACTGTCGAGCAATGGATAGAAAAGCGAATAATTATCAGAATATCTAGGTATGATCATGTATATAGGCATCACGTCCGTGACAAGTAGACCGACTCCTGCTTGCATCTACTACTATTACTCCACACATCAACCGCTATCCAGCATGCATCTAGAGTATTCAGTTCATAAGAACAGAGTAACGCCTTAAGCAAGATGACATGATGTAGAGGGATAAACTCATGCAATATGGTATAAACCCCATCTTTTTATCCTCGATGGCAACAATACAATATGTGTTGTTTCCCTTACTGTCACTGGGATCAAGCATGGCAAGATTGAACCCAAAGCTAAGCACTTCTCCCAATGCAAGAAAGATCAATCTAGTAGGTCAAACCAAACTGATAATTCAAAGAGACTTGCAAAGATAACCAATCATACATAAAATAAGTCATAGGAGATTCAAATATTGTTCATAGATAATCTTGATCATAAACCCACAATTCATCGGATCTCGACAAACACACCGCGAAAGAAGATTACATCGAGTAGATCTCCAAGAGAATCAAGGAGAACTTTGTATCGAGATCCAAAGAGAGAGAAGAAGCCATCTAGCTAATAACTATGGACCCAAAGGTCTGAGGTAAACTACTCACACATCATCGGAGAGGCTATGGTGTTGATGTAGAAGCGCTCCGTGATCAATGCCCCCTCCGACGGAGCATCGAAAAGGCCCCAAGATGGGATCTCATGGGTATAGAAGGTTGCGGCAGTGGAATTAGGTTTTCGTGGTACTCCTTGATGTTATCAGGGTACGTGTGTGACGCCCCCGATTCAATCATACACGCAAACGTGTACGATCAAGATTAGGGACTCACGGGAAGATATCACAACACAACTCTACAAATAAAATAAGTCATACAAGCATCATATTACATGCCAGGGGCCTCGAGGGCTCGAATACAAGAGCTCGATCATAGACGAGTCAGCGGAAGCAACAATATCTGAGTACAGACATAAGTTAAACAAGTTTGCCTTAAGAAGGCTAGCACAAACTGGGATACAGATCGAAAGAGGCGCAGGCCTCCTGCCTGGGATCCTCCTAAACTACTCCTGGTCGTTGTCAGCGGCCTGCACGTAGTAGTAGGCACCTCCCGAGTAGTAGCAGTCATCATCGACAGTGGCGTCTGGCTCCTGGACTCCATCGCCTGGTCGCAGCAATCGGGTATATAAAGGGGGAGCAAAGCAACCGTGAGTACTCATCCAAAGTACTCACAAGCAAGGAGCTACACTACATATGCATGCATTGGTATCAAATGGAAAAGGGGTAGCATATGTGGACTGAACTGCAGAATGCCGGAATAAGAGGGGGATAGCTAGTCCTATCGAAGACTACACTTCTGGCAACCTCCATCTTGCAGCAGAAGAAGAGAGTAGATGGTAAGTTAACCAAGTATCATCGCATAGCATAATCCTACCCGACGATCCTCCCCTCATCGCCCTGTGAGAGAGCGATCACTGGTTGTATCTGGCACTTGGAAGGGTGTGTTTTATTAAGTATCCAGTTCTAGTTGTCATAAGGTCAAGGTACAACTCCGGGTCATCCTTTTACCGAGGGACACGGCTATTCGAATAGATCAACTTCCATGCAGGGGTGCACCACATTTCCCAACACGCTCGATCCCCTTTGGCCGGACACACTTACTTGGGTCATGCCCGGCCTCAGAAGATCAACACGTCGGAGCCCCACCTAGCCACAACAGAGAGGTCAGCACGCCGGTCTAAATCCTATGGCGCAGGGGTCTGGACCATCGCCCATTGCACACCTGCACGTTGCGTACGCGGCCGGCGAGCAGACCTAGCCTCCCTTATACAAGAGCAGGCGTTCCAGTCCAACCCGGCGTGCGCCGCTCAGTCGCTGACGTCACGAAGGCTTCGGCTGATACCACGACGTCGAGTGCCCATAACTGTTCCCCCGTAGTTGGTTAGTGCGTATAGGCCAGTGGCCAGACTCAGATCAAATATATAGATCTCGTTAAGTGTGTTATTTTGAAATAACCGTGGACGCCGACTAGGGCCAAGCCCACCTCTCTCCTAGGTGGTCTCAACCTACCCTGTCGCTCCGCCGCAAAGGTTCACTCAGAGGGCCGTCCGGACAAACGTCCTTTCGGACCCAATCCGTGAATCACTCGCGGGTACTCTATGAGCCGACCCGACTTTAGTCACAACATGTATCATGTGTAATATGTATAGCATATACCCGTGATCAACACCCGATGTGATCACGGCCCGATAGTACATCATGGTAGAATGACAAGAATGTAGGGCCACTGATGATAAACTAGCATCCTATACTAAGTATTTAGGATTGCAGTTAGGTATCAACAACTGTTGCAACAATGACAGGTTATGCATCAGAATAGGATTAACGGAAAGCAGTAACATGCTACACTACTCTAATGCAAGCAGTAGAGAGAAGAATAGGCGATATCGGGTTGATCAAGGGGGGGGGGCTTGCCTGGTTGCTCTGGCAAGGAGGGGTCGTCGTCGATGTAGTCGATCATAGGGGTATTGGCAGCAGTCTCGGGGTCTACCGGAAAGAAGTAACGGAGGGGGAACACAATAAACAACAGATCAATCAAAGCATCACAAAGCATAAAATGGCAATACGCGGTGCTAGGTGTGCCCTAATGCGGCAGTAGGTGATATCGGCAAAAGAGGGGAAACATCCGGGAAAGTATCCCCGGTGTTTCGCGTTTTCGGACAGATGAACCGGAGGGGGATTGTTGCATTCGCTATGCTAGGGATGTGTGGCGGACGACCGGTGTAACATCCCAAATTTTCAATTTGGAATGTTATACATTAGATCATCATTGCATATTATATTTTATTGCTTTTGGGCCTGATCCAAAAATTCTACGCAACTCAAGGACCCACGGAGAGAGTTGGGGATTTCGTTATTTTCATATTTGAGTTTTCTCAAATTTTGAAAATAGGATCATTTGATTTTATTTATTTTATCTTCAATTATTTCAATTATAAAAATAAGTGAGAGGGAATAAAATGACTTTCCCAAAATAAAGAAATATTGAAGATTTAATAAAAAAATCAAATAAGATTTTATTTTGGAGTTTTTCGCTGTTTTATTTGAATTTAGGAAAAATGCGCGTCTTTTAAAATTGAATTTAGGCCCCAAATAAATGTTCACTTTGTCCGACTTGATTTTAGAAGTCGGGGAAAATTTATTTCGGGATTTTTGGAGTCCGTTTAGTATTTATTTTCTTTCCCTTTCTACACGTCAAATTATTTTTTTTAACGCGCCATCGACCTAACCGGGCCGTGTCCGTCTAGGACTCCTGGCCCGGCCGGCCTTATAAGCCGGGGGAAGCCGCCCCTCAGCCCACCCCGCACCCCGCCGAAACCCTAGCCCGCCGCCGCCCGCGCCACCGTCGCCGGTAACCGCCGCCACCGCCGTTGGTTTTCTACGGAAAACCGATCGGTTTTTCTTAGAACTCGCGGTTTATTTTTTTTAGTTTGGTTTTCTTCGGTTTAGTTATTTAGCGAACGGCCGCTTTTACGTTCGTTTTTACGAACGGTTTTCGTCATTTAGCCGCAGACAGCGAACGTTCGTTCGTTAGCCTGTTCGTCGTTTCTCTTTTTCTCGGATTTTCCTGCGATTATTTCTGATCGCGATTTCTGATCCGATTTTCGTTTTAGTTTAACTTTTCGCTCGTTTATCGGAATCAGGCGATTCAAGTGCCTGGAGTTTCGTCTCGAAACCCTCTTTCCGTTTAACCAACTGAAACAAGTTTTTGCATCTGTAAAATTTGATTTAGATCCAGATTAGTAAACGAATCTTGTTTCTTTCGCCGTTTGGTTTTCGCTGCTTCGTTTGATTTGATTCTTTTTGCAAACCGGAGTTCTTAAGTTGAACTTTCTGGTTTTATTTCTTATTTGAGTTTTACCCGTGCATTAGATGAGTACTTACTGTATGCTTGTTTGTTTGTTTGCGATAGAGTACCCGGAATGCGCCGCTTGCTACTTTGAATCTCTAGGTTTCGCGGATCATCGGCAAGGCAAGTAACACTTTGATCATACCTCTTACTATCTAGTTTTATTGCATTAAATCAATCCTCAAAACATTGCATGATTAGGATCTAATTAAATTGTGGGTTGGGAAGTAGATGAGGTAGTACCTATTACCTGTTTTATTATCAAACCTTGGAAGTTACTTCTACGTTTGCTTATGCCATGCTATGCTTGTAGACGTGGTTTGGGTTTGAGTGTATCCATGACAGATGTGAGATTGTTAATTAATGGTTCAACTTAAGGTGGCAACTTAAATACACATCTGGGTAGATTGAGGCACCTGGGTATTCCAGCGATTGCCTGCTTTTCTTTATGGACCGCCACCCAGGCTCAAAGGGATCATGAGATTATTCATGCTAGAAACTTCCGTGTGCAGCCACAAGCTACTATGGGCTCTAGCATAGTTAATTAAGTCGTACGAACTCTTACAGTGATAGACTAGTAGATGTAGGGGAAAGTAGGTGTAACGGTCTACCCGATCGTAAGGTGCTAGCGCTTCTGAAAGACTATGTCTCGGTCGTCCGTTTCTCAAACACCATGTAGTGCGAGAATCTCAACGGAGGAGATCGAGTCTTGTGGGGAAAAGTGCGCAAACCTCTGCAGAGTGTAAAAACTAATCATGGTTAGCCGTGTCCCCGGTTATGGATATCTTGAGTATCTAGTACTTGGATTATCATGTGAATCTCATCATGTGACTTTAATTAATTTTGTTGGGTTTTAATGATGATGTTTAATTGGGATTGAGAGGGTCTCAACACTCTCAATGTTTAACAACCACCATGATAGTTAAATAAAATTTATTCCTTTGCAGTAGAGAAAAACTGGCTTTACGCAAAACTGTAACCATAGAGCTTTCCACCAGCCATATATGCATGTAGTATAGCCTATTCTGTTCACTATTCTCTATGTGTTACTTTGCCAGCATATTCCATGTGCTGGCCCGTTTTCGGGCTGCAACGTTCATGTTGCAGACTTTTCAAACGACGAGTAAGGTGCCTTTAGGTCGTGGTTCAATACTCAGTGATGCCGTTGGAGTTGATGGACTCACTTATCTTCCAAGCCTTCCGCTATTATCGTTATTAGATGGCCTTAAGCCATATTTATTGTAATAAGTTCTTTTTTAAGACATTTGATGTAATAAGTGTGTGATTGCTACTCTGTTATAAATTCTTCAAGTACTGTGCGTGTCAGCATTACTAATCCAGGGATGACACTAAAGCACAGAGATCAGATTGTCTGAGGTCTGGTCGCTACGACCGGATTGCATATTCGGATTCGTCTCGTCGTTCTGAACAACTTTCATATACAAAGTATTTTCATCCGAGCTACGGATTATTTTATATTAATTTTCAAAAATTTAAACAATTTCTGGAATTTCTGGTTTTATATTAATTCAAATTAAAAATAGAATATACTTTTGTCACCTAGTGCTACCCTAGCATGTGAGTATGACAGTGGGGCCAGTGGGGTTGGGTTGACCCGGTCCAAGGTTGACTCATCAACATATGAATAGTGTAAGTGGGTCCCACCTATCATTGTCTTAGTTTAATAAAATGGTAATTAATCAGGGTGGTCCCACATGTCATTTACACTATACCTAACCACTACTTAGCCTAACTACTAATTAGCTAACCTACCTAAACAGAACCGGCCTCATCCACACAAATGCGCGCACACACACACACAATGCGCTCACACACACAACTACACACACAACACGCACACACACTGGCGCACACGGCCATGGCCGTGGCCAGCAGCAACAGCAGGCAGCGGCGGGCAGTAGTACTCAAGCAGCAGCGGCACCTAGCGACAGCAGCAGTACGAGAGCAGCAGCAGCACCTAGCGGCAGCAGCAGTACGAGAGCAGCAACAAGAGCAGCGGCAAGAACGGCAGCAAACATCGGCAGTACGCATCAGCAAGCAGCCATGCGACGATGGATAGGCGAGGGCGCCGCTAGGGCACGTATGGGGCTCGGGCAGTGCGCGGCGGACGGGCGCGGGCACGCAGCCAGGGGGTGGCGCGGGCGCCCGCATGAGCTGAGCTCCGGGCGCAGCCTCGGGAGGACGCGAGCAACGACTATGGCGACGGATCAAAGGGGGAAATGAGGGGAATCGATGGAGAAGCTCACCGCGGAGCCTGTGGACGTGGTCACGGAGCACGGGGATGGCTGGACGCGACGAACTCGACAACAAGTGGCTGCAGAAGTGGTGAGGAAGACGACCCGATGGTGAGGCTATGCGGCGTCCCGACTTGATTCACTGGAGTGGACAAAGTAGTCAACGGCGAGGGAGCGCCTGGACATGTTGCAGCGACGAGGGGAGTCCGGTGGCCGCGGGATCGACGAGGTGGTGGCGACCACGCGCTCGGACGACGAAGAAAAAGAAAGCGGCGAGCAAGGGGGAATAATGGGTGGCCTAGGGTTTGTCCGATGCGTCGGGAAGGGCTTTATACACCTCGGGGTGCCTGTGGATGATCGACACGGCGATGGAGGAGGCCATGGCGGGCATGGATGCACGCCATGCACAGGCACTGCCTCCTCTCTGTACATAGGAGGAAGAAAAAGGCCGTGGTGGGCTTGGGCCTGCACTCTAGCATTGGGCTACAAGTGCACATCGTAGCTTTTCGTTTTTCCATTTCCTTTTCTGTTTCTTTTTTCTTCTTTTTTTTATATTGCGTTCTATCTACTTCGCCTAGGAAACGAATTTATTTAGTCATGAAACTTGACACACAAATACTAGGTAATATTTTGAGGCCACACAACAAGTCTCACATTATTTGGGAAATCGCATTTACTTTTAGGATTTAAAATGGCCAAACTAGATGCTATCGACATGTTTAAAGGTTACTAGGGTTAATTGGGTTAACCAAATAAGTTGGTTTCTACATGATAAATTATCAGGGGAATTTATGGAATAACGCGAACATTTTTATTTTACTCTTTGATGGAATATTATTTTGACTCTATTTTAAATTTGAATTTGAATCATTTTTGAACCATTGCGAGATCGGCCATAGTAATCATGGTGACATGGCATTATTAGCAGGGATTACTGTAGCTTAATTATCAGGGCGTCACAACGTGGGTATATATAGGAGGAAGAAGTAGGTCGATGGAGCCACGAGGGGCCCACGAGGGTGGAGGACGTGCCCAGGGGGTAGGCGCGCCCCTACCTCGTGGCCTCCTCGTTGGTTGCTTGACGTCCACTCCAAGTTCTCTGGATCATGTTTGTTCCAAAAATCACGCTCCCGAAGGTTTCATTCCGTTTGGACTCCGTTTGATATTCTTTTTCTGTGAAACACTGAAATAGGCAAAAAACAGCAATTTTGATTGGGCCTACGGTTAATAGGTTAGTCCCAAAAATAATATAAAAGTGTATAAATAAGCTCATTAAACATCCAAAACAGAATATATATATATATATATATATATATATATATATATATATCTACTACCACTATAAAAGAAAGAGAGGGCGGAGAACCAGATCATCCTATCCATCGAAACCTGCAATCTGATGGTCTACATCCCTCCAGCATACTAAACGCGTTTTACACTTTAATTACCCACCATGCCATCTACTACCCCTATAAAAGCATGAGAGGCGGAGATCCATCAAATCTTCACCGTACGCACCCTCCGATTCAACGTCTCAGATTCTTTCCATGTTTAGCACCAAGCCACTAAACACATCTTAGCGCTAAACACTCCCTAAAAACCGCTAAACAGATCGCCACACCACACGGCCGTTCCCACGACCCTCGCCACGCCGCTCCCGCAGCCTCGCCCCCAAGCCTCCCCAACCGCCCAGCCTCCGCCGCCTCCACGCCGCTCCCGCAACCTCGCCCCCGCGCCTCCCCAACCACCCAGCCTTCGCCGCCTCCGCCGCACCACGCCGCCGCGGCCTGGCCGCCGCCAGAGCCGCTGCCCCGGCCTGGCCGCCGACTCCACAGCAGAGATCCTCAAAATTCTAAAGGTGCAATTCGTTTTCTCATATCTCTCCCCACCTTCTGAATTCGCTTCATAATCCATGGACACAGTTTAGTCCTCTGTTTTGTGAGTTTCTGTCGAGTTTCATTGGATATAAATCAGTTTCAAAATCCGCCGGGGCTCCGCGACAACGACGGCGACGAACATGGTCCGCCAGGGAGGCGAGGCCCTGCTGACCGCCAAGCCGCCACCACCAGGGCAACGGGCCGCCGAGGAGCTCAGCCGGGCGGCCGCCACCCAGGGGGCAATCGAGACGCGTGCCGTCGAGAGACATGGCCCACTCGCTCGTCACTCTGCGGCGAGAGGACAAGTTCGACGGTGAGGCGGGGTAGAGGAACTAAGACAACGAGGGGGAGGGGGAGGAGGGGGAGGGGAGGTTTGCTGGGGGGGCATGGTCCGGCGACGCCATGCCCAAGCTAACCGATGGCTTCGACCTCGGCGACCAGGGCCGGTGCATCACTGCCGCCTCCAAGCGCATCGTTACCATCGTCAGGTGCTCCACACATTCAGTTTTCTCCTAGCTAGCAGTTCATACTTGAAATGCATTATACAAGTTCATCTTGCAAATTTGTGCAGAATGATGACGCGAACAATTGTCCATTGGGGTGCATAATCAGAGAGTGTTCAGCAACAGGCAAGATCACGAGTGCTTGCTTCTCTGCCCGGTCGACATGTAAATATGTAATTAACCACACTACAAATTAGTTGCAAACTTGCAGTGTTCATAAGTGATTCCCCTCTTCTTTGATTACTTCTTTCAGGCCTGTGTAGGTGCTCAAGAGCACAAATTTCAGCAGTTGGATCGCTGTATGTCACTGACTACATATATTTCCAATCCCAACAAGCACTTCATTCATTTGTAGTTCAAGCATGATTTCAATTGATGCTAGAAATATTCATTTCGAATAAAATAAATGACATGTGTTTCCATTCGATTGTAGGTTGATGATGACCAGATAAGGCAGATCATTCCATCGATTCGCCGCGCCTGCCCCTCCATACACGACCCTCGCGCCTCCCAGGCCTATCCCCTTCCCTGCAGATTCTGCAGCCTTCGACCCCATGGACGCCACACATCCGTTGCAAGCAATCTTCTACTTCCCCATCGGCGGCCTGCCTCACAGTCTCTTCGAACTTCCTTCCCCGTCGGTGGCCTACCTCACAATCTCTTCAACACTTCCCTCCCGCCTACCTCACAATCTCTTCGACACTAACCTCCTTGTCCTCCTGCATCCCTGGCTTGGCCCGCTCCTTGCATTGCCACCGACGACCCCGCGGACGCAGCACATGCCGTTGTTGATAATTAGGCTTCACAATAAGGAGAATAGGGTATTGATGGAATTATTTTATTTTTTAAGTTTCGTTTTTTGCCTTCTTGTTTTTTTTGATATTCAGTGTCCTTATAGTAGCTATTTGTGAGTGAGTTCGCCTACATCGCTAATGTTAATTGTTGCTTTGGCAGGTTAATTAGTTGCTACTGGAAGTGGACTGATTGTCTACGCAGAGCGCTTAGAGAAAAGAGTGAGTGGTTCCATTTTATGTAGAGGGAATGTTCGCAATGCATCTTAAATTTTGGAGAGAAATGAACCCATAAAGAATTCAGCATTGTGTGTTTGTTAACGTATGCCGACAGTATAAATGAACCCATGAAGAATGTTCAGATTTCTTTCAATGGTCAGTAGTAGATTTGTTCGCAAAACAATTATATTACAGGTTAACTTGTCTATAATATCGCTTCATATTTGTGTGTTTTAAGGTGAATTTACTACAGATCGTGGTATCTATAGGAGGTCAATGTCCATGAATTGCATTGCTGCTAGCTGCAGGCATCAAGTAATCCTATCAAGATTGCTTTGATGTTGTGGTCCGACTAAGCATCAAACATTTGTATGCACATATAGCGACAAAGTGTGCAATGGAGGTTCATGAAAGCATATTATGTATATTTTGTAGTATATGATCCTGGAGCCCTTTCAGGCTATAGGTTGTGTCCAAGAGCCTTTTTGGAACAAAGCTTCATCTACCACACTGATGCTGAGATTGCTGGTAACCTGCATGTGACCTCTTGTCCTGGTAATATGATGTTTCCTCTATTTATTTTATATAATCAACCGCAGCTATTTCTGAAATTATTGGTCGACGACATCCTTTTTGGTATATCTTTTGTTTTCAAAACTCCTCCATACTGGGCGCAAAACGTTTGCTACTCTTAATGTTGGTTTAAGTTGATGGGTTTCACATTGGATAGTGACACTGGCAATTTTTGTGAATGTGATATATCAACATTCTCACAGAATGCAACTAGTTGCAGAAAAGCATTACCGTGTTACTAGGTGAAATAATTAAGTCTTACTTGGGCAAACTTTCTAAAAATATTGTTATGGGTTGCACTAATGAGAAAGCTCGATTAGAGATTAAGCTCTACAATAACAGCACTCCTTTTTAAGGTATGCATATGCAGCTCAAGCATAGTAAGACATGGTTCTTGTTGTTTCTCATTGCCTTACTATGTTCCATATTATTCATTGAGCTACATTGTAAATTCACTCTTGAACAAATTCTTTGAATTAATAAATCACCTCATGGTCATAGATAGCATGTTGGAAGAAACCCAACCTAATGTGCAAACCGCTAACATTGCATTAAATAGGAATGGGATTGAAACAATATTATGAAAAGTTGGGAATCCATTTTTTAGATAGCTTTGTGTAGTTTGTGTTACTTTTTGTGACAAGCTACTTTCTCCTTAAACAATTAATTTGATTTCTTGAACATTTATATATTTTCAAAATGCAAAAAACATTACCGGAGATGATTGAAGACTAACAATTGAAGATTTACTTCATTTAGGCACCCTGATTTAACCCATGTATGCCTTTATTTTTTCGGAGGAAGCATATGTATGCCTGAACGAGGAGATTTGTAAAGTTAAGTTCTTTCTTGTGTAGAAGGTATTGGACCGATATATGCTTCTCCTCTTGTATTTACTTCTTGCTTGGCCACTTGAACTGATGTATGGCTGATGTTTTCTAGCCAACTTATAATCTCATTTGCAGGTATTTCTAGGTTTGGATATTTTTTTGTTTCCATTTATAATTCCTAAACATCCATTTATTTTGCAATGTTGCACAAAAACTGTATTTTGTGTAACTATTAGTAATCAAAATAATTGTTGTTCAAACAGTATTTTGTGATGAGTAATTTTATTTAAACTCCAACAATTCCATGTCACCGGTGATGGAAATAGATCTTGCAACTCCAACAACAGAGACCTAATTAAGTACAGTTTTCCATATTTATTTTTTTCCAAATGTTGAATTGACCTCACAACCTTAATGTAGTACTAGATTTATAGTATTCTTCATATTATGTATTTGTCGACTGTGTGAGGTGGATTTTCACTTGGCGGTGTTGGAGCAGGGTGCATTGCTAGAAAAGAAGAGAGGTCGGGGCGACCAGACGAGATATGATGGGAGGGGAATGACACGGGAAGATCTACTCCCTCCGTTCGGAATTACTTGTCGCAGAAATGGATGTATCTAGATGTATTTTAGTTCTAGATACATTCATATCCGAGACAAGTAATTTCGAACGGAGAGAGTAGGTGACTTGGATGCAGTGTTTGAGAGGTACACAGCCCCCGGAATTCGCATTAGATTTAGATGGTCTCTTTGATAAAGTTGTGGGTATGAGTAACAATGAACTGAGTGTCACTTACGAACATATATGATGTATTGTTATTTTTACTGGATATGGTGTAACAACTCACATGCATGAACACTAATTTTATTAGTCGAGATGTGATCTGCGTATTCAAAATTTGGATTTAATAAAACGTGCATTGCACGTGCATGTTTACTAGTAATAGCATGAAGCAATTTGTAACATTCCAAAATTCTAAATTTTGGAAGGTTATAAGAAATAGATAGATTAATTGACTGTTTGATTGTTGTGTGATTGATTGCGTGAAATTCGAAACTTTTTGAAAGTTAAATGAGAGGGAATAAAAGGACTTTTCCAAACTTTCATTTTGCATTTTGATCTCCGTGAATTCAAATTCTTTTCAAATACAAAACCCTCGAGAGAAGATGACATGACTTCTTCTATTTATTTAAATGACAAGGGTTTTTGGAAACATTTGAATTTCATTTCAAAAATATTTCCAATCCAGAAACTTTATGCAACTCAATGATTTTCAAGAGCGAAGATAAAATGACTTCTTCAAAACATATGAAATATGAGTTAGGAGTTTCAAAGAATTAAATTCAAATCCCCTTTGAATTTATTTCCAATTTGGAGTTATTTGAGTTTTATTCAAATTATTTTTATTCAAAATAAAAATATATGGAAAATAGGGTAACATGATTCCCTACATCAGAAAATTGGAGATAAATAAATTTGAAATAATTTTGGTATTTTTAAAATGATTTTTATTGGATTTTAATAGACCAGTAGCACTCTTTGCTTTATCTCAATTTGTGTGAATTTTATTTGACTCTAGAAAAATGTTCATCTTGTAGGAAAACTTTTTCTGAAAATTTAGATATATTATATGCCTATGTTATATTCTATTTTATTTGCCTTTATTTTATTCCTTCTGTCTGCAAAATTATTATTTTTTTAACTTTTCTCCGGACCGGGCCAACTGGGCCAAAGCCCAGCCAGCCGGCCCACTCACCACGTCGCCTCCCTCTTCGCGTGCCCGTGCGGGACTCCCGCCGGAGTCCGCCGCACCCACAGCGCCGGCCTCCCCCTTCCCCAAGACAGGATCCGCCCCGGCCCCTGTATAAATGCGCTGGCCCCGCCGCCCTCTTCTTCCCTTCTCTCTCCCTCGAGCGCCGCGCCCCTCGCCTCACACCGCCGCATCCACCGCCGCCACCGTCGGTTGCCGCCCTCGCCGCGCTGCTCACTGCTCCTCGCTGCCGCACTGCCCTCGCGCCTCGCCGCCGCCTCCGCCGCCCCGCGTAGCCACCGCCCGCGCCGCTAGCTGCTGCTGCCGTCGCCGTCGAGTTGCCGCCGCCGCTGCCGCATCTCGTCGCCGGAGCCGTCGCCCCGATCCAAGCTGCCGCCGCCGCTGTCGAACCACCGGTTCATCCGGACGGGTAATAAACCGTCCCCGGTTCGCCGGTTCTCTCTTTAGGGTTTCGGTTTTTAATTTAAACCCGGTTTTTCTTTTAACCTAGTTAATTAGTAAACGTTCGCTATGTTAGCTTCTGGAGTGAACGAGTTCGTTCTTTAGTTCTTCGTAGCGAAACGCTCGTTCGATAGGATTTTTCTTTTTCTTTTTAACTAGGAAAATTGCCCGTGCATTGCAATGGAAGAAATCCAAAAAATAATGTGATACAGAGCCGGCTTTGTGGTAAGGTTTAGTGCTTTTATGAAAGGCCACCATCGAGATGGGCCGTTGCTAAGGAGGAGCTTAACTTGTGGTAAGGTTGAATATATATAATACTGACAAAATAACAAACATACAACGTCCAAAAGATACATTGGTACCTGACAAAGTGATGATCATCATGATAATCAAAATAACAAACATATTGTTTCTCATACAGGTTACTGATCTATTAAGATCATCGTACCACAGAGAAAGAAAATTTGTGTACCGGGTCATCTTGAGATGCAAACAATATATGCTAGCACATGTTAGAGACACCTGATTATCCATTTTCCCAGTATCGATACTTCATTCGTTTCTATTCGATGCCGATAGTCACAAAACAGTTTCTTCCTGTGGTTAAGTGCTTAAAAAAGCAATATCGTTCCATCTCATTAGTTGAAGCTTATTAACGACTCCTAGTATGAGAGACCAAATATCAAACTGGCCAGGAGATGTATAAACATCTACTTTAGACGATCATGTGCATACACATACCTGAAGATGTGAACTCATGCCCCTGGTTGTTGGCTTGAAAGATCGTCACTTTCCTACAATCACCAAATAGGATTAACCGGTGTCCACGATGGTCGGCTAGGTTTGTACGTATTAGTTTTCCATCCGACGAGTATCTATGGCTAGCTAACCTCCAAGGGAAACAATACAGCAGTTTGCTAGAAGCAGGCGTGTTCTGTCGTGTACTATCATCTTCTGACAAAATGAATTGCTCAGAAGTGAGTAGAGATTTCTAGTACGCACTGAAATTTGAACTTGCTGAAGTGCATTAAGAGCATACTGGTAATGATATGGCAGAGGTGAAGAGCATGCTCACAATCACAATGAGATGGGAGAGGCGAAATTCATGATAACCTAATATTTTCTTTCTTTCTTAAAAAGCCATAGGGGTGATTGAAATTTAAAATCCACTAAGAAATAAAGGTCACTGTTCTAGGAAATGTACCAGGACTGAATTCCCTAATGATTGTCAAATGTTCGAAAAGTCCAATTTAATAGTTGTGGTATGGAGCAGAGCAATAGAGTCAGAAGAAGAAAAAGGCAAAAGTAGTACGGGCAGAGTACAATGGAGAGCTGCCAATATCATCCTAGATTGACCATATAGGATATTTATTAGACAAAGTTAAAATAAGCTACTATGCTTGTTCTAGAAGGCTAGAAGTTCTCACATTATTCAGAAAAACAAAGAGGCAGGCACGCCAAATTCAGTGGCCATATCTTTATACAACACTGATCAAGGAAAGCCCTGTTATGAGATATATATGACTACCATTGGTACATCGTGTGTCTTAAGGTAGCTCTCCAACTACTCAATGGTAACCAAATCGACATGACCTGTGGCATCAGCTCATCAAGTAGACGCAGATCAGGATGTGCAGTACTCCGCGGAAAGATATGCAAGCATAAGTAGGTGGCTAATTGAACGTGTGTGTTGCATGATTTTCTGCTACCTGAAGTTAAATGTGAACAATCTGAGATGAATATAAATACTCATGTGTACCTGGATAAGGTTAATTTATCCTTCTTTGAATATAAATACCAGGATGATGTCAATTTATCCAAAATAAACCAGACAACAATCTGAGATGTAATGGACTCGATTTTGTATTGTCTCTGATATTCAACACATATCTAGTCAATGTGCATTCCGATCCAATATCTTGTTTGTACAAACCCGGATATGGTTTCACAAGATACACATCCGATGTCTCAAAATGAAACTGACTTAACATGCAAGTGCTGATCCAATTAATGATGCAACTGTAATTATATTTGTACGGCAGAACAGTAAAAGACACAAAGACTCGAGCTTTTGCAATTACCTGTAGAGAAGAACTCCGCCAATGAGCTGACGCAGGGGATGAAATACGAGTATTATCGAATTCGGCAGCCAGCACGACCACCTCAGCGGCGCCCTGGGGGCGGAGCAGGACCATCTCGTGGTAGCCCATCTTCTCGGCGTGGAACTGGCCGTTAAGGTCGCCGGGCACCATGTAGAGCACGACCACCACCTTGGCTCTCTGGTCAGCGCTGAAGTTGCCCTCCATCTCGCCGGTATCCCAGTCCAGGGGGCCCTCTATCTCCTGCGGCAATGGGATGAGGTCGACGCATCCAGCGTCGGGGTGTAGCGGAGGATGTGCGCCAGCCTGATGCAACTCTGATGATCTCGGGCACACAGATGTCGACGCCCGCGCACCAGTCCCAACCTGGAGGTAGTGGTGGAATCCGCCGACGGGAAGCGCGCAGCCACCACCGTCGTCCTCGTCCTCGAAGGCGATGACGTCGGCCGGGGAGGAGAAGATGGCTGACAGAGGGGAAGGGGATCTTGACGATGACCACGGCGTCGGCCCTAGGGTTGGGGTGGCCGAGCCGCAGGCAGTATCTCCTCACGTGGAAGAGCGGCGTCAAGGGTGCACGGCTGCGCTGTCGCCCGACAAGAAGCACGCGGAGGCTCCTCTCCCGTCGCGAGAGATTGTGGATGATCTGTACCTGGAGGAGATCGAGCAGGAACCAGATGGAGGAGGCGGCGCTGACTCGGGGGAGTTGGTCGGCCGATGGAGAGCGGCAGCGACAGAGGAGCAGGGGAAAGATGAGTTGGGGAAGGTGCGGAGCCGGCTTTGATTGTCGCCGGCGGTGGAAAACCGCAGGGATGGAGGCACGTCGGGTAGGGGTGGGCGCGGCGGCGTTGGCCGGCAGTGGCGGCACGCGGCGGGCGCAAGGCACTTTTTGGACGCCGGCGGATAAAAAACGCCCTACTTTTCGCCGAATTTTGTGATATTTACGGCCGGGCGCTACCATCCTAAACCTAGTCCCCTGAAGGGCAGCTGGGGACGCCGGCAGATGACTTTTGCATGCACAGGGCCACTCGTCAGCCCCTTTTCTCCCCTCTCTCCTCTCCTCTCCCCTTTCTTTATTTTCTTTCTCCTCTTCTCTCCCTTTCCTTCCACATAGCGCGCATGGCCGGGGCAGGGCTCGCGGACCATCTCCTTCCTCCTCGCTTGGGCGCCATGGCCACCATCCTCACAAGATCCAGCCCATCTCCTCCGCGTCCGCCGAGTGGGCGTTCCGGCGGACCCGGTTGGCGCCGTCGCTCGCCGCCGAGTTCGCGGGCGGCCCGCTCAAGCGCTGGTGGGACTGGGGCCTCGGATGGCTGAGGCTTCGCCGGCGACCTGGAGATGAACAAGGAGGAGGCCCCGAGCGCGCCGGCCATGACGAGCCACGCACGGGCGGCACCAGCCCCTCGCACGGGCACGACTGGCGGCGGCCAGGGCGGGAGGCCGGGCGGCGCGTGTGTGACGCCCGGATAATTAGGCTACAGTAATCCCAAGATAATGATGCCACGTCATCACGGTTACTGTTGTTAATTTCGTGTTAGTTCAAAATCGATTCGAAATTCAAACTTAAAATAAAGTCAAATGGTAAAGATTTTTAAATATTAAAACTAAGATGTTGGGGTGTTGCCAAATAATGCATAGGTAATTATTGTGGAGAAACCACACTTTTATAAAACGTTTAAAGACTCTAAGTAATTAAAACGCAGCTATGACGATTAATTAAATGCCCTTTTAAAAATAATAATAATGCAAACTATTTTATTTAGGTGTCATACTTATTGGGGCAGTAGATTAAATTATAACATTAATTTAGGAGTTGTATTTATATTTTATAAAACAACAATTAAAAGAATGAAATAGAAAAGAAAATTAAATAAAAGAAAAAGAAAAAAACAGAACTAACACACACAAAAAAAAAGGAAAGAGAAAGCCCCCCTGGCCGTGGCCCAACTGGGCCAACCCAACTGGCCCAGCCGGCCACCCCACCAGGCCGGCCCAAACCCCACCCCTTATCCACTCCCCTCACCCCCCCCCCCCGCAACCCTAGCCGCCACCCACTCGCCCCCCCACTCCCACTCCCGCACGTCGCTCCTCCCCCCCCACGAACGGATCTGGATCGGGGGGGGGGGGGGGGGCAACAGCCGCTCCCGACCCCATCGCCGCGACGTCGCGCCGCCTCGCCCTCAAACGACGCCGCCCGGACCTCCCTTGCCGGCCTGCCCCTCTCCGCCGCGTCGTCCCCGACATCCCCCTCGACCCCCGCTGCCTTTTCCCCTACCGGCCTCGTGAGCGTCCCCTCTTCTCCTCTCTGCCTCGCGTGCACGGGCTCGCGCACCGGCGCCCCGCGCGCGCCCACCGTGGCCGTGCCCCGAACGCGCTCACCCCCGCGCCCTCCCCCTGTGCCCCGCGCCCTCCTGCTCGCTGCACCCGTCGCCCGACTCCGGCCACTGCACCGCGGCGCCGCTCGGAGGCCCGCGTCCTCCACCCGAAGCGCCGCCGCTTGTCGCCCCTGGCCACCGCGTGCACGCGCGCGCGCCGCCCTGCTCCTCCCTCTCCCCTATCCATCGACGGCGACCGCGCGAGCCCCGCCGTGGCCGCGCACCGCTGCTGCCGCTGCGCCTCCCGCGCCCGCCTCCGCCTGGGGTTGTGCCCCCTTGCTCCGCGGTCTGCTCTGCTGCTGCTCATCGGCGATGCCGCGGCCCTCCTCCGCCTCCCTGCCGCCGGCCCCTCCTCGGGCTGCCGTGCCCACTGCCGCCCAGGCCCGGCCTTCGCTCGGGCGCCCGCACGCCCCAGCCACCGAGCGGGCTGGTGCCCGCACCCGTTTGCCAGCGCCCGTTTGGCCCCTTTCGGTCAATGACAGGAGGGCCCCCCCTCCAGAACGTTTTAAAATAAATAAATAAATAAAATAATAATAATAAAAAAATTAATTAATTAATTAAGTTAATTAATTATAATTAGATTAACCTAATCACTAATTAACCTAATTAACTATTAGTTAATTAAAACAGATTATGACGAACGGGGCCCACACGTCAGTTGACTGCTGATGTCATGCTGACATCAGCGTGCACTGTTCTGGATAATGTTTAATTAAAATAATTAACTAAATACTAAAAATGATTTTAATCTTTTAAAATTAATATAAAATAAACCGTAGCTCGGATGAAAAAACTTTGTACATGAAAGTTGCTCAGAACGACGAGACGAATCCGGATACGCAGCCCGTTCGTCCGCCACGCATCCCTATCCTATCAAACACGCAAATTTCCTCCTCCGGTTCGTCTGTCCGAAAACGCAAAACACCGGGAATACCTTCCCGGATGTTTTCCCCCTTCACCGGTACCACCTCGTACCGCGTTAGGGCACGCCTAGCACCACGCTTTGTCATGTTATGTTTTGATTGCTCTGTTATTTATTGTGTTCCCCCTCCGTTACTTTTCCGGTAGACCCCGAGACTGCCGCTGATGCCCCTGTGATCGACTACGTCGACGACGACCCTCCTTCTTGTCTGAGCAACCAGGCAAGCCCCCCCCCTTGATCACCAGATATCGCCTACTCTCCTCTATACTGCTTGCATTAGAGTAGTGTAGCATGTTACTGCTTTCGTTATTCCTATCCTGATGCATAGCCTGTCCTTGCTACTACTGTTGTTACCTTTACCTGCAATCCTAATGCTTAGTATAGGATGCTAGTCTATCATCAGTGGCCCTACATCCTTGTCCGTCTGCCATGCTATACTATCGGGCCGTGATCACTCGGGAGTTGGTCACGGGTATATGCTATATACTTTATACATGATACATGTGGTGACTAAAGACGGGTCGGCTTGAGGAGCACCCGCGAGTGGATCTTTGAGGCGGAGCGACAGGGCAGGTTCCGACCACCTAGGAGAGAGGTGGGCCTGGCCCTGGTCGGCGTTCGCGGATACTTAACACGCTTAACGAGTTCTGGGCATTTGATCTGAGTCTGGCCATTTGGTCTATACGCACTAACCATCTACGCGGGAGTAGTTATGGGTATCCCGGCGTCGTGGTATCAGCCGAAGCCTTCGTGACGTCAGCGACTGAGTGGCGCGCGCCGGATTGGAACGTAAGCCTGCTCTTGTATTAAGGGGGCTAGTTCTGCTTCCGGCCGCGTACGCAACGTGCAGGTGTGCTAAGGGCGATGGGCCCAGACCCCTGTGCGCTTAGGTTTAGACCGGCGTGCTGACCTCTCTGTTGGTCTAGGTGGGGCTGCGACGTGTTGATCTTCCGAGGCCGGGCATGACCCAGGAAAGTGTGTCCGGCCAAATGGGATCGAGCGTGTTGGGGTATGTGGTGCACCCCTGCAGGGAAGTTAATCTATTCGAATAGCCGTGATCTTTGGTAACAGGACGATTTGGAGTTGTACCTTAACCTTATGACAACTAGAACCGGATACTTAATAAAACACACCCTTCCAAGTGCCAGATACAACCGGTGGTCGCTCTCTCACAGGGCGACGAGGGGAGGATCATCGGTTAGGATTATGCTATGCGATGCTACTTGGAGGACTTCAGTCTACTCTCTTCTACATGTTGCAAGACGGAGGCTGCCAAAAGCGTAGTCTTCGAAAGGATTAGTTATCCCCCTCTTATTCTGGCATTCTGCAGTTCAGTCCACATATGATACCCTTACTCCATTTGATACCCATGCATATGTAGTGTAGCTCCTTGCTTGCGAGTACTTTGGATGAGTACTCACGGTTGCTTTCTCCTTCTTTCCCTCTATCCCTTCTACCTGGTTGTCGCAACCAGTTGCTGGAGTCCAGGAGCCAGACGCCACCGTCGACGATGACTCCTACTACACCGGAGGTGCCTACTACTACGTGATGCCCGCTGACGACGACCAGGAGTAGTTAGGAGGATCCCAGGCAGGAGGTCTGCGCCTCTTTCGATCTGTATCCCAGTTTGTGCTAGCCTTCTTAAGGCAAACTTGTTTAACTTATGTCTGTACTCAGATATTGTTGCTTCCACTGACTCGTCTATGATCGAGCTCTTGTATTCGAGCCCTCGAGGCCCCTGGCTTGTAATATGATGCTTGTATGACTTATTTTATTTGTAGAGTTGTGTTGTGATATCTTCCCGTGAGTCCCTGATCTTGATCGTACACGTTTGCGTGTATGATTAGTGTACGGTCAAATCGGGGGCGTCACAAGTTGGTATCAGAGCCGACTGCCTGTAGGAATCCCCCTTCCACACTCCTTGGCCGAAGTCGAGTCTAGACATTACAAAACCCTTTTACTAACATGGCTGTGTGCCTTACGGGCCCACGTCGCCATTTGGGTGGTAGCAGGGTCTTTTATTCCTCGACCTTTACTCTAGGACTCTGACATCTCTTCTATTCGGGTTAAACAATTTCACTAACTCTGACTCTAGGTTCTCGATAATACTTTCTCCCGGAGAGCCCCTTACTACAGATGATCGTCTACTACCTCAGAAGAATCCGAAGATACTCTCCGATGTTCTCTTGAGACTTAATGACATCGCTTTTGCTATTCCCGACCATCGATAAACCCTTATGGATAACTACATACACTTGTTGTCCATAACTTCACTTCCAATTGTTCTTGTTATTACAAGATACCCTGAAATACTTTGGATATTCCGAGAATACTTTGTGCCTACTGCCTTGCAGTTACTAGCCACATAAATACCCCTATGGATAATTCCTCCCACTTGTCGAGTATCCGCTCATCCCTAGCCGTTCATATGTTTCACATAAGTCTTCGAAATACCATTCGATCTTCCAAAAATCTTGGGCATCCTCTTGCTCTTGAAATTCTTGCTTGCTTGCATTATGGTTAATCCCATAAGTCTCGTAATCTTATTGGCATCTCTTGTCATTATCATTTTTAGTCCGTTGATTCAATTTGTTGCGAATGCTCGCAATCCTTAATCAGATCCTTCATTTCGTCCTTCCGGCTCAGACGTCATTTTAAACATGAGCTGGATCTCGACCAATCTAATTGCCTTTGATTGTACCCCTAGGGCTATTCAACTTATCCATCCCTAATCAAAGCATTGCTTCTGATCCCTTGTCTTGGAATTCATAATTCCTTTGCATTTAAACTTTGAATTAGTCAGTTGTTTCTATAATCCGATCTCCTTGCATTTTCTTCCTCTGGTTGAGTACCGATGCTCACATCAGATCCCTTGTGGACCATCGGTTCCTTTGTTGGATTTTATCCGACAGTGTCCTTCATATTGAATAACCTTGTGAGCCTTCCATGGGTATATAATGCCTTTGGTAAATTGTATCGTCTGCTTTTGAACAATGCTCTACTTTCGAGCTGGTGATGTTTACTATTGAAGCTTGCGGAATATGTTTCCACGATACCCCGATGGGTTGAACCTATGCCTTCCTTATTATGTGTGAACTCGAAAGTCTTCACGAGTCATACTCTTCTGGTATTTTGCTAGATAAAATTTCTACACTACAGCTTCATCAAAAGCGAGAAGTAAAATGAAAGGTTATGCATGGAAGAAGTGGGAGTCGACCTTGAGCCTTTGCGTTCATGCCCATGGACCCGATGTGAAACTTATCATCAAAGCTTCTTGTAAATGATATTAATCCCCTTGTTATAAGTTCGTCCTGTATCTATGTTTGGTCCTTTGCGATCAGGGTTCCGACCATATATTCTCATTAATACCATTTATCCGACAAGTTGAGTACTTGTCTTGTGCAGATCATTGCACCTGTCCAACCTCTATTATGATTTACCTTCGAGTATTACCCCTGATATCTCGAGGATATCATGCCATTGCACTACATCTTATGAACTTTTGATGGAGTACTACCTTACCCTGTCTTTGTCACTTCATGGGTTCTGGGTTGTTTGTCAACCGAGAACACCGATAAGTGAATCGATTCCGCACTCTGATTCAATAACTCTAAGTAATTTTCATTGCTTACGAGTTTAATAATCCGATCAAGTCAACCCTAGCCTGATCGGCTATATCATTATCGTGCTAAATTTTAACTGTGCCACCCGGTCCTTATTATCGGAGCACAGCTTTTGACTATGGCTAAGCTTACGTCGATTTCCTTAACTTATCGTTTCACCTCGAACCACACACTTTGGTTCCGAGTTTGTGTCGTATATGTGGTTCCAATAATCTTTCGTTGCATTAGTCCTTTTGCTTGATGCAGTCGTTGTTCGATTGCCTCTCCGTGGAGCCGCTCGACAAAAAAATAAAAATAAAAAAATGTCGTGATCATCATCAACATTTTTGACTCCTTCTAGGATATCGATCGAATTCATGATGATAAGTGCCATCCTCGTTCCTTGGTAACTTGATTTACCATCGACTACATCCTTACCTTCCTTTTAACACAAACTTCTTCCGGTTATGGATCCAACTTGCTATCCAGCTTGTATTATGTTCTACCTTGAAGTATTACCATCTTTCATGTCAAAAATGTCATTAGGATTACTTCACCTCTTAAGAATTCTTGGTATGGTGATACTTCTCACCATCACCATTCTTTCTTGGTCCCCGTGTTGGTTCCAACACGTGAATGGTGCTGTATGGATTCTGCCCTTCTAGCAACTCTATTGCCTTGAAGTTAATGGTCGGTCGTTCATTCTTAGACTATTGATTATTGAATTACCATTCTGACATTGGTCGTGCAACCCAGCCCATATTCGAGTGCACCTTTCAACCAATGTTTAATTGTATATGTTTTCCTCGAGCATACATCATTATACCATTTGGTCTGGCAAATGTTATCTCCTTGTTCACATAATTGTGGAAATCGATCTTTTTGGAAATCTCGATGAATTGCCGCTGAGTTCATCAGCTACCACCTTATCCCTTCATTGGTTTAATAATGAGCTCCTATTTCAGAACTCGCTTCCATAGTAGATTTCCCGAGAATCTTACAACATCGTCTCGACAATTCATTTTGCACTTTTCCTTCTCAGGCATCCTGAGTCCGAGGTATCCTAACACCGATCAGATCTGAATCTCGGTCAGATATGATGGTTGGAACATTTTTCCAAGAGTTATAACACTGGTCTTTTATGACCCGGTAAGGTGATGGCATGTCTAGCACACCTGGCCGGAGGCCCTATTGTTATAGATTCCTTTTTTAGTAAGGTTATCCATTCTTTCATGAGGAAATTGTAAGACTTATTCTATAAGTTATTCCTAATGGATCCTTTGTGTTTCCAAAGTCTGATCTTCACCTGTTGACCATGTCCATGCTATCTCGAAGCATGTCTGTGGTACTTCGATTTTCAATAAGAGCATTGAAAGCGCAATGCTAAGTTTTCTTTAACCATTATCCAAACACCGTGTAGGGGTAATGTCATGAAATTTCTCTCCCCTTACTTAAAAGGTTTTCTACATGATATCCTGCCACGGATATCATGCTCTGCTTGTCCTTGGGAAGGATATATCCCTGAATTATGTGTTTAAAACACATTTTCCTTTCCATTCTTCTGTTAAACCTGATAATCACATTTTCCTTTCCTTTGTCTTGTTAAGCTTTCTTGTAATCTGATTTAACTGAGCAGTGTTAATTCCCTGCTTAGTAAGCACCTCGTTGTACAACTCTGTCAGTAAGACCCTGTTACCATTGTTGATAGCATCCCGGTAACCACCGATGGACGAGAACTTTGCCTATTGGTCCGCCTCGTTCAACGAGCAGGAAAATGGTTCTCTTCGTCCCTCGCCCTTGGTATCGATGTTGTTGCCGACATAACTGACAGACTAGCCTGTGACATGCCTTGCTATTGTGACCATGCAAGATGTCACCCCTCCTACTTTTATCCCACATGGTGGGCCCATAACCCACAGTTTCGCAGGATCGAAACCTGACTCTCCTGTACACCATGTTGTCAAAGTTATTCCTCGCGCTTGACTTTGTATGTAATTCATGGGCCACTTGCCTACTGATCTATTCTGGTATCAGACGCAATACTTATTCACGTTGCCCTGAAACCCTTTCACCTTCTGACTAGGCATTGAATGATTGCCTGGCTGCTTGAAACTTCTATTGTACCTTTGAACTTTACTCTCGATGTGTTTTAACTATTCAGCTCGAGAGGTACTCATATGCTCATTCATAGGATAATCCAAGATTATTACCCTTATAGCATTCTGTCGTTGCCGATCTGCCCCGTTACCTATTCGTAAGTACGAAGGAACCCCCAAGAAAGGATGACGACTTCATAATGATGACCTGAAGCAGTGGAATGAAGACATCAATGTAATGGATCGATCTCTTCGAGAAGAGCAACCAAGATTGAGAAGATCTGTTAGCATTTCGTAACCAGATCTTTCCTCCTTACTCTACCTCTTAAATCTCGGGACGAGATTTCTTGTAGTGGAGGAGAATTGTGACGCCTGGATAATTAGGCTACAGTAATCCCAAGATAATGATGCCACGTCACCACGGTTACTGTTGTTAATTTCGTGTTAGTTCAAAATCGATTCGAAATTCAAACTTAAAATAAAGTCAAATGGTAAAGATTTTCAAATATTAAAACTAAGATGTTGGGGTGTTGCCAAATAATGCATAGATAATTATTGTGGAGAAACCACACTTTTATAAAACGTTTAAAGACTCTAAAGTAATTAAAACGCAGCTATGACGATTAATTAAATGCCCTTTTAAAAATAATAATAATGCAAACTATTTTAATTAGGTGTCATACTTATTGGGGCAGTAGATTAAATTATAACATTAATTTAGGAGTTGTATTTATATTTTATAAAACAACAATTAAAAGAATGAAATAGAAAAGAAAATTAAATAAAAAGAAAAAGAAAAAAACAAAACTAACACACACACAAAAAAAAGGAAAGAGAAAGCCCCCCCTGGGCCGTGGCCCAACTGGGCCAACCCAACCGGCCCAGCCGGCCACCCCACCAGGCCGGCCCAAACCCCACCCCTTATCCACTCCCCTCACCCCCCCCCCCCCCGCAACCCTAGCCGCCACCCACTCGCCCCCCCACTCCCACTCCCGCACGTCGCTCCTTCCCCCCCCCCCACGAACGGATCTGGATCGGGGGGGCAACAGCCGCTCCCGACCCCATCGCCGCGACGCCGCGCCGCCTCGCCCTCAACCGACGCCGCTCGGACCTCCCTTGCCGGCCTGCCCCTCTCCGCAGTGTTGTCCCCGACATCCCCCTCGACCCCCGCTGCCTTTTCCCCTACCGGCCCCGTGAGCGTCCCCTCTTCTCCTCTCTGCCTCGCGTGCACGGGCTCGCGCACCGGCGCCCCGCGCGCGCCCACCGTGGCCGTGCCCCGAACGCGCTCACCCCCGCGCCCTCCCCCTGTGCCCCGCGCCCTCCTGCTCGCTGCACCCGTCGCCCGACTCCGGCCACTGCACTGCGGCGCCGCTCGGAGGCCCGCGTCCTCCACCCGAAGCGCCGCCGCTTGTCGCCCCTGGCCACCGCGTGCACGCGCGCGCGCCGCCCTGCTCCTCCCTCTCCCCTATCCATCGACGGCGACCGCGCGAGCCCCGCCGTGGCCGCGCACCGCTGCTGCCGCTGCGCCTCCCGCGCCCGCCTCCGCCTGGGGTTGTGCCCCCTTGCTCCGCGGTCTGCTCTGCTGCTGCTCATCGGCGATGTCGCGGCCCTCCTCCGCCTCCCTGCCGCCGGCCCCTCCTCGGGCTGCCGTGCCCACTGCCGCCCAGGCCCGGCCTTCGCTCGGGCGCCCGCACGCCCCAGCCACCGAGCGGGCTGGTGCCCGCACCCGTTTGCCAGCGCCCGTTTGGCCCCTTTCGGTCAATGACATGAGGGCCCCCCCTCCAGAACGTTTTAAAATAAATAAAATAATAATAATAAAATTAATTAATTAATTAATTAATTAGTTAGTTAATTAAGTTAATTAATTATAATTAGATTAACCTAATCACTAATTAACCTAATTAACTATTAGTTAATTAAAACAGATTATGACGAACGGGGCCCACACGTCAGTTGACCAGTCAACGCCTCTGTTGACTGCTGATGTCATGCTGACGTCAGCGTGCACTGTTCTGGATAATGTTTAATTAAAATAATTAACTAAATACTAAAAATGATTTTAATCTTTTAAAATTAATATAAAATAAACCGTAGCTCGGATGAAAAAACTTTGTACATGAAAGTTGCTCAGAACGACGAGACGAATCCGGATACGCAGCCCGTTCGTCCGCCACGCATCCCTATCCTATCAAACACGCAACTTTCCTCCTCCGGTTCGTCTGTCCGAAAACGCAAAACACCGGGAATACCTTCCCGGATGTTTTCCCCCTTCACCGGTACCACCTCGTACCGCATTAGGGCACGCCTAGCACCACGCTTTGTCATGTTATGTTTTGATTGCTCTGTTATTTATTGTGTTCCCCCTCCGTTACTTTTTCGGTAGACCCCGAGACTGCTGCTGATGCCCCTGTGATCGACTACGTCGACGACGACCCTCCTTCTTGTCTGAGCAACCAGGCAAGCCCCCCCCCTTGATCACCAGATATCGCCTACTCTCCTCTATACTGCTTGCATTAGAGTAGTGTAGCATGTTACTGCTTTCGTTATTCCTATCCTGATGCATAGCCTGTCCTTGCTACTACTGTTGTTACCTTTACCTGCAATCCTAATGCTTAGTATAGGATGCTAGTCTATCATCAGTGGCCCTACATCCTTGTCCGTCTGCCATGCTATACTATCGGGCCGTGATCACTCGGGAGTTGGTCACGGGTATATGCTATATACTTTATACATGATACATGTGGTGACTAAAGACGGGTCGGCTTGAGGAGCACCCGCGAGTGGATCTTTGAGGCGGAGCGACAGGGCAGGTTCCGACCACCTAGGAGAGAGGTGGGCCTGGCCCTGGTCGGCGTTCGCGGATACTTAACACGCTTAACGAGTTCTGGGCATTTGATCTGAGTCTGGCCATTTGGTCTATACGCACTAACCATCTACGCGGGAGTAGTTATGGGTATCCCGGCGTCGTGGTATCAGCCGAAGCCTTCGTGACGTCAGCGACTGAGTGGCGCGCGCCGGATTGGAACGTAAGCCTGCTCTTGTATTAAGGGGGCTAGTTCTGCTTCCGGCCGCGTACGCAACGTGCAGGTGTGCTAAGGGCGATGGGCCCAGACCCCTGTGCGCTTAGGTTTAGACCGGCGTGCTGACCTCTCTGTTGGTCTAGGTGGGGCTGCGACGTGTTGATCTTCCGAGGCCGGGCATGACCCAGGAAAGTGTGTCCGGCCAAATGGGATCGAGCGTGTTGGGGTATGTGGTGCACCCCTGCAGGGAAGTTAATCTATTCGAATAGCCGTGATCTTTGGTAACAGGACGATTTGGAGTTGTACCTTAACCTTATGACAACTAGAACCGGATACTTAATAAAACACACCCTTCCAAGTGCCAGATACAACCGGTGGTCGCTCTCTCACAGGGCGACGAGGGGAGGATCATCGGTTAGGATTATGCTATGCGATGCTACTTGGAGGACTTCAGTCTACTCTCTTCTACATGTTGCAAGACGGAGGCTGCCAAAAGCGTAGTCTTCGAAAGGATTAGTTATCCCCCTCTTATTCTGGCATTCTGCAGTTCAGTCCACATATGATACCCTTACTCCATTTGATACCCATGCATATGTAGTGTAGCTCCTTGCTTGCGAGTACTTTGGATGAGTACTCACGGTTGCTTTCTCCTTCTTTCCCTCTATCCCTTCTACCTGGTTGTCGCAACCAGTTGCTGGAGTCCAGGAGCCAGACGCCACCGTCGACGATGACTCCTACTACACCGGAGGTGCCTACTACTACGTGATGCCCGCTGACGACGACCAGGAGTAGTTAGGAGGATCCCAGGCAGGAGGTCTGCGCCTCTTTCGATCTGTATCCCAGTTTGTGCTAGCCTTCTTAAGGCAAACTTGTTTAACTTATGTCTGTACTCAGATATTGTTGCTTCCACTGACTCGTCTATGATCGAGCTCTTGTATTCGAGCCCTCGAGGCCCCTGGCTTGTAATATGATGCTTGTATGACTTATTTTATTTGTAGAGTTGTGTTGTGATATCTTCCCGTGAGTCCCTGATCTTGATCGTACACGTTTGCGTGTATGATTAGTGTACGGTCAAATCGGGGGCGTCACAGCGTGGGGCGTGGCGTGTCGGGCGCCCCCCTTCCTCCTTCTCCTCCTCTCCATCCTCGGCGGCGGCGGCCAAGCTCGCCGGCGTCGTAGTGGTCGTGGTCGAGGAGGTACGCGGCCACCTCCCGCAGCACGGCGTGCTCGCCACGGGCAGCCTCCTCCGCTCCCCCGTCCATGCTGCCGACGGGTTGGGGTCGAGCTCCAGCCCAGGAGCATGCCCCTGTCGCTGCTCGCCGAGTCCGGCGTGGCCGGCATGGCGGACGGGCTGGCCGCGCCCCGCTTCCTCCCCGCCTCGTCGCGTGGCGGACGGCGCCGCGCCCTGCTTCCTCCCCGCCTCGTCGCATGGCGGACGGGGCCGCGCCCTGCTTCCTGGACGCCAGGCGGACGCGCGCGCCCTGCTTCCTCCTCGTCGCCCGGCGTGGAGGACGCGCGAGCTGCGGGACGTCGCGGCGGAAGCGGCCGCGGAAGGCCGGCGAGACGCAGAAGTCGTCCACGCAGAGGGTAGCAGCCGTCGGCGGCGGCGGCGTCATCGTCAGGAAGCAGCCGGCGTCGTTGTCAGGAAGAGCCAGCCGGCGTCGTCGTCAGGGAGCTCTGGATGGTGCCCGTCGAGCTCGTCCTCCTCGGCACGCCGCTCGTCGCCTGGCTCTCCCTCTTCGCCTCGGAACCAGCCTCCTCTGCACGCCGAGCTGCACGGGGAGGAGCCGTGGCGGAGCTCGCAGTCACCGCGCGTGGCCGGGGCGGAGCTCGCCCGCGCACGCCTGTGCGTGGCCGGGGCGGCTCGCACCCGCGCCCGCCTGTGCGTGGCGGAGCTCGGCCGCGCCCGTCCGCCTGGGAGGCCGGGCGGCTGGTGGTGCATGGCGGACGGTGGCGGGCGTTCTCGATGGTGCTGGAGACGGTGTGTGGGGGGCGGAACGAGTGGATGTTTTCTAGATCGCAGGCAAAAAAATTCGCCGGCAACCCCCCAAGGGGCAATAAAAATGCCTCCTGGGGGGCTCTACGGTTGGAGATGCCCTAAGGTCGTGGGCTTTCGGGTCGGGTTTTTTTATCGCCCGTGTTGATTCGGGTTAACTGGAACAATAGGACTGCGTGTTCGATTCGGTTTAACTTTTTTTTTGAGTAGAATCTCGCCCTCTTTATTCACTCAAGGCAATCATCATAGATACAAGGTTTGGGTCATGAGGAATACCCAACCAAAGATGTCTACCTACTTCAAGATTACATGCAAACTTGGCGAGATTATGAGCCTCGAAATTAAAGTAACTTGGTTCGATTCGGTTTAACTGGAACAATAGGACTGCGTGTTTGATTTGTTTGTTGGGCTAAACACGTCGAAGCCCAGTATGCTGTAGGTCGTTTGTGTTCGATCTGAGCGGACGAAATTTCGATGATAAGAAGAATAGTACCACCTCCGATGTAGAAAATAATATAGGTGAAAAAAACTGAAAGCGTAAATTCACCGAAAAAAGCGTATTGTGACGGTAAACCCATGGAGTCAATCCGTGCTTTATTATTACTAGTACAAATGCCCGTGCGTTGCAACAGGCAAAAAAAGCAAAGCCTGCACCATGTGTCATCATGTGCCATTTTTTATAGCAGTTATGATAAACATCGATAATAAGATTACACTCTTGTTGTTGTTCTGAACATAAAGTGTAGATGTGAAGAAGCTAGCCTAACTTCCTTCGTCTATGGAATAGTACAGTGGTGCATGAAATAGTTTGTCTATCATTTTTTATGTTTTGTTATTAGAGTTGGAACATGTTTTGGAGCCCAACATTTTATGAACACATGATTTTTTAGTGATTTTGTTACAATTATAAATGTTTTTAAACCAGAATATTTTTGGGAAATTTCAGGATTTCTTAAAAAGTGTGAACATATATGAAATATAAATATATTTTGTGAAACCTAGAGCAATTAGAAACGCTCATTATCTTAAAAAATACACGCTTGGTGCAGGTAATTTAAAAAATGATTGTTGGTGCCCGGACCATGGAGTATAAAGTTAAAAAAGTCATAGTGGTCTAATTCGATGACGCCTCCTTGATAATAGCACTATCACCGGATGGAAAAATAGTGATGTATTTGTTTTTAATGGGACATACCTATGATTGAATGTTCTGTACTATTCAGTTTAATAACTAATTCTAAAGTTTTTTTTTAGAATTTTGAAAACATTTGAATGCGAATGATTTTTCACTATGTTGGTTTTTTTATAGAAAAGATGCACGAATGTCTTGTGTTAAAAAATGTTTGGGCATATCACCCTTGGGCTAAAATGTTTGGTCATAAGGCACAATAAAGACGTATAAAGAGATCATTCTGAACGTTAGATATGTATAATATCATACATCTGGAAAACACAGACTTTCAGTTACAGAAATGTAAGTGGCAAAAGTATTTATAATTTAAACCATCACAAATTCCGAATTATAAGTTTGACATTACCAAAGACTTCATTTTCTTTCCTTCCAGGCCGGCCCCTCCCTGGCCTTCCTCCAGCCAGCCAGCAAGGCCGCACCCCGAAATCCGGCCCAAGGCCTAGCCCCTCAGTGCCGCCACATACAGGCGCACCTCTCCTTGCGCCCGATCCCCTTGCTGCGTCCGCACCCCGCCCCTCCGGCCGGTGAACCCTCCTGCCTCCTCCACGCCCGCTCTCCCTTTCCCCAAGCTCGCCTCACGCCCGACCTGCATCGCCTCCATGACTCGAGCCGCCGCTGGAGACGGGGAGCCATCGTCCGCGCCCGGATCCATCCAATCCCGGCGTCACCACCAACATCGCCGACCCGCATCCCGTGATTCGGCCGCGGCTGTTCTTCGGCTGCCTAGGAGGGGCGGCAGCGCCACCCGCTGTCCCTCGTGCTCCTTCTGATCCAGTTTGGTCGGCAAACTCATGCTTTCTTTGTGATTCGTGGTGTTGGGGCCATCTCCTGTGCGCATGGAGAGGTGTTTCTTTGGAACGGATGTAATCTTAAAGTATGCTTCATCCTCCGCACCTTTTTTCCGGTCGCTTGATGATTCATCCATGGGTGTGTATATGAATCAGTGAGATTTTAAGCGGAAATAAGCGATGTGGGATTATTATTATTTAGTTGAACAAGCATCGGAAGAAATCACGTGCGTGCAAGGCCCAAATCATCAAAATATAAACATGCATGAGGGCCCAAAGCCTGACGACCAGGACGTTTCTTAGGTTGGACGATTTAGGGCCCATGGGAACGACAAGAGCTATACGGACAGCTCGGAAACAATTGTCATCAGAAAACGAAACGGTTTTAGTACCACCTCGAATATGTTTAAAATTTAAACTGAAAACGTAAAATCATGGAAAGAAGCGGATTGTGACGGTGAACCCACGGAGTCAATCCGTGCTTTATTATTAGGGAGAGATTAGCAAATATGCCCGTGCGTTGCAACGGGTGAAAAACTATTATCTCCGCATGACTGCATCCTCCAACTAAATGAATATGTTGTCCAAGACTGAAGAATAGTTATGGAGATGTAGTAGAGATACTTTTTTTTGAAATTATATGCTAAAATTAGATAAGGACTTTTAAAAGGCAACTAGACTAAAATGGCTACTCCCTTCATTTATAAATAAATATGTCTTTTTAAAGAGTTTAATATAGACTACATACAGGCATGTACTAATTTTATAAAAGCATACACGGTTGTCATTTTTATCCTATAAAGGAAGCCTCTATACACTGCAAGTATCAAAGTCATTGTCTCCAAACTTGATGTCCCTCTAGCCCTAAAGTACGTCTCTAACAAATGAACAAATTAAAATTAATTGGTCTCACATATGAGAAAGTGTTGTAGTTGGTTATGTTTGTTAATGGATCGATTAGAAGCAAACAGATCCAATACAGTCGAACAACACAATATGATGAGTCAAAAAAATCAAATCACTATTTGGAAGTTAAGGTTTTTTTGGCACAAACATGTGAGACGTGTGGTTTGATGTGTGCTCATATGCGCTATGTGAGACGATCTCAGGGCAAGGCCCAAAAATTTTGCGACGTGGTTCCCCGAATTAGTACCACCTCGCATAGATGTTTTAAATTCAAACTGAAAGCGTAAATTCACAAGAAAAAAAGCGTATTATGACGGTAAACCCATGGAGTCAATCCGTGCTTTATTATTATTATTAGGGATTAGGGATTAGGGATTAGGGATAGACTAGCACATATGCCCGTGTGTTGCCACGGGGAAGCAAATCCTCTCATGCTTCAAGCGACCCACCCGTCTTACACCATGGTCATATTGTCCACCTATTCACGACAAACCTCATAAAATTTAACCCGATGAGGTATCACATCTGTCGCAAGCTGCTGTCACAAGCCCCTCTAGTCGCAATAAAAAAAATTCCTGCACTGTCCTTCAAAAACAGAATGCATGTAAACTGATAAATATCTACCTAATAAAATGTTGCAATGAACAAGCCGAATTATGTGGCCTATCCTAGCTAAATTTTGGCTATATTAAGAAAAAATTTAAGATAGCAAAACTTTGATCAGCTGTTAACACTGAGATGTTTGGGAATGAGAAGATACATCTCTATTTTCGGACGGAGGGACAAGTATACACAACCACCAATCAACAACGTGCATCAAAGTTGATCATTATTTTTTCTTATTTCCCTTCCGTGCATTCTATCCAATTATATCCGCTGTATATATATATTATATATAAGCAATTCCTTCCTTCCTTTCTTATTATCTGCCGAAATTGAGGATTGAAATCATTTTATTTCCCTTCCTTGCATTATATGCATGTCGTGCAATTCGTTTATTTATTCCTGGGATAGCTCCTTGATACATCGAAGATCAAAGGCGTATATAAATTGAGTGGATTAGACGAAAGAAGGCGAGGTGGGACTATTTAATAGAAAGAACAATTTTATCTACAGAAAATACTGGGATAGCTCAGTTGGTTGCAATGATTGATCTGTGAGAGGGAGGTCGCAAGTTCAATTCTCTACAAGAGCAAATATTTTTACCTTGTCTTATGTGGGCCTTCTTTCTTGGGCCACAGCGCCAAGTTGGGCTGTGAAGCCCACTGGGCGTGTAACTCGGATCGAAGCGACGACCAAATTTACGTTCGGAGGAAGATCTTTAGTGCGTACCCCCAAATTAGTTTGTCTCAAAAAAAAACCCAAATTAGTACCACCTTGTTTATATTACGATTTTGTCCATACAAATTGTAAAAGTGTATTATGACATGAAAAGAAAGCGTATTGTGACGGTGAACCCACGGAGTCAATCCGTGCTTTATTACAGAAAAATACTGGGATAGCTCAGTTGGTTGCAACGATTGATCTGTGAGAGGGAGGTCGCAAGTTCAATTCTCTACAAGAGCAAATATTTTTACCTTGTCTTATGTGGGCCTTCTTTCTTGGGCCACAGCGCCAAGTTGGGCTGTGAAGCCCACTGGGCGTGTAACTCGGATCGAAGCGACGACCAAATTTACGTTCGGAGGAAGATCTTTAGTGCATACCCCCAAATTAGTACCACCTTGTTTATATTACGATTTTGTCCATACAAATTGTAAAAGCGTATTATGACATGAAAAGAAAGCGTATTGTGACGGTGAACCCACAGAGTCAATCCGTGCTTTATTATGACTAGCAAACATGCCCGTGCGTTGCAACGGAAGAAAAACACACACCCCTATACTCAATATCCATGGCTATGGGAATGTGTGTTGAGGAATAACATGAAGGAGAATTTTGTTTTCAGCCAACCAATCTTTACAAACCGCTAGTAAACTTATGCGTTGTACAATTTGCTGGTTTGGTTAAAGACAGTCATCTCTGATTGTGATGAAAAAAAATAAACTCAAGCATAGGAATAAAAAGACATACAAAAGATAACAAAATTCAAAGTACCAAAACATAAAATAAAAAATCTGCTGCATTTTTGCATATTTCTGCCTTTTTTGTGAGCATTTTTTCTTTTGTGTTGGCTCCATGTTTGAATATTTCTTCATCCCTTGTGTTTTATTTCGCAACTGGGTTGAATCTTAGTTTTTAATTTATTTTGCCGATAGTTTTCACGATGCTTTTTTAGTTTTTTCTATTTTTCTTCATTGGTCATCCATGCATACCGTTCTCTATCCATTTTCCTTCTTTGTTACTTGGTATCAATGATGCGAGATTGTGATCCAAATCGCTTGCCTGCATGAGAGCTTTTTATATTGTATATACATCATTGTTAATTAAGAAAGGAAACTGAATAGATTTTGCATCATAAATATAACATTGGTGGATGTATTGATAGAGCGTCCAGTTTTTCCTAGAGGCAATTTAGGAAATAAAAAAATGACATTGAAGCAAGAACAATGGCATACACACATTTTCCGTCCAACTTCAGCTGTAGATCGGATGTCAATGCATAATGACATCGTAATAATCCGTTGAACTAATTTTAGCGAGACACACTATGAGATTCTAAAAAAATTGGCCGTTCGTTTGCTTTTCGGATGTATGTTGTCTTTTTCTTGGGTACACGGCATATGCAGAGCAGGCAATCACGTTCTTTGCTTTCTTATATTTCTGATATCATCACAAGCCTCTCTCATTTCCTTCCTTAGCCCCCCCCTGATGCAACATGAATCACGTCTATTTCTATTTCTATTTGCTTCCTTATTTCTGAAATCAGCCTATCTTTGCTTCCTTATTTCTGAAATCACAAGCCCCTCTCTTTCCTTCCTTACTTAGCCCTCTTTTTTTAGGGTCCTTACTTAGCCCTCTGATAGAACGTGAATCACGTCTGTTTCTCCTTGCTTCCTTATTTCTGAAATCAGCCTATCTTTCCTTCTTTAGCCCCTCTCTCTCTGTCCTTCCTTAGCCTCTCTTTCTTTCTCTCTTTTCTTATTCCCAAAACGACTTCTTAACTCCCAGGAAAATCATTGACGTATATAAATTGGGTGGATCATACTTAAGGGGGCGATGTGGTATTATTTGATAGGCGAGTTGGCCTTCCTTTAACACATAGCATAAGCTGGGTTGGTTGGTCATGGCGTTAACTCCTCAACAGGAGGTTGCCTGTTCGATTCTATACTGATGCACTTTTTGCCTCGGTCTGACCCGTCGGGATAGATGGCCCGATTCCGAGACATCGAGGAAGAATTTTTTAGGCCCAAGAGAAACGGACGTATGAAGTTTTTTGAGATGGACCGATGAAAATTACGGACGGATCTTTATCACATGAATAGTACCACCTCAGATGTAGAAAATAATATAGGTGAAAAAACTAAAAGCGTAAATTTACGGGAAGAAGCGTACTGTGACGGTGAACCCACGGAGTCAATCCGTGCTTTATTATTAGGGATAGACTAGTACAAATGTCCGTGCGTTGCACCGGGCAAAAAGAAGGCGATACAACGTAATATCTTTAAGCACCATTTATTATATCCAATAACAAAAGAGTATGTGTGTTGCACCGCGGGACGTTTGTGCTTCACTGCAGAGAAAACACCACATTTTTTTCTTTCAAAAAACCTGCTCTAGGTAGTTGCAAAGAATTTTGTACATAGTTGCAAAGAATTCAGTACATAGCAAGATAGGTACACACCTGCTGGAAAGTATCTAAAACTGAAAGAAGAAAAGCAGCGAGGATGTACGCAACATGTTCCCTAAGCAGGGTCTCCACCTTACCACCAGCAAAGAAGAATCCCTGGTCCTCACAGTCTTTCATGTGTCGTCCGACTCTTTCTTCCCCAAGGTCACACCTGCATCCATTTTCTATCAATTTACAGAAAATGGAACATCCTTTTTATCTAGTACCAATTTACAGAGAACGGAAGTATGCTACTTTCGAACACTGCGTGCAAGAACTCTTCCACAACATAGCCATGATCAGTACACCAATCTAATACTGAAACTTATTCATACATGTGCCAATCTGTGCGACTCAAACAACAATCATGTACATGTATTAGTTCTGATTTCACTTGCTAGGATCAGGGGTAACTAACCAGCAAGAGTTATTACAGTAGCTTGAAATGAAGCATTGCTAGCCCCTACAATCAAATTTGCCGGCATCCATAGAGCATATATAGTCGATAAATACTCTGATTTTCTCCAGGGATTAATTTTTTTATCTAATAAATTGTTGATTCATCATGGTCCAGCATAAAAAAGAAGTGGAAGTTATAATCTGTTATCTAATAAAGTGGTTCAGGGTGTCAAACACAATATGAATTTTGAAACAGTTTCATTGCGCAGGAGCAGATGGTCTGCAGTTATGTTTGTGAAATTTACTGGCCAGAAAAAAATGTGAAATACCAAATTTTAAATAGCTCGGCATCAGGAGAGGCAGCACCTCATCATATATTGGGTCTTTAACAAAATCAAAGACATAGTAAGAGTATTCCTGAGCTCCTACAGTCATACATACTTGAGCTAGCTGATAGTAACATAAATAAATTTAAGAATTCAGTAGCCATGTATGATCAATAGAATGCAGTAGCCAGTAATTTCATGTAACGGTAGTTAGTCATGGTCTCATTGAGTTTCTGCGTTAAATTTCCATCGTTCGTGTCAAATGCCTAAGCATGAGACCTGTTTGTCTGTACCTAGCTACAAAACAGCTGGACAAACACGCAACATCGGTCAGAGTAAATTGAAATTTTAGCAGTGTAAATATAGCTGCCATATTGATCCTTGATTTTTTATTTTTTACTTGCATATTGATCCTTGCTTTGAAACTCTAGACATAGATCAGTTGAGGAGCTACAACTATTTGTCAGGCTCTTCCGACAAAAGAACTGTCAGTCATGCTGATGCTTTGTGCGAACTACATGCATGCTCGCTGTATATCTACGCCGCCCAGGAGCTCATGCGACCGCACCTGGCTACGAGAGCATATGCGTGCATGATCGCCACGCGGATGTGCAACATGCATCTTGTAGCATGGCAGCTTCCATCACCGAGCTTTACCCCCGGGGTGAACACAATGCACGCTGGCCTGCACCTTGGTACTCCATGGCTTCACGCACGCAGCATGCCGGTTCGATTGCGGCGCCCTTATTCATGCACTATCGTGGCTGGCCAGGTTCAACGATGGCAGCCTGCTTCCGTGGGTCGGCGTGGCATGCTCTGACGGGGTTTGATGGCGGCAACCTCTTCTGTGCTCTCGTCTCCGTCAAGCGTCGGCACCCTCGTACATGTCAGCTGCACCGTCAAGCGGTATGGATGTACTCGCGAATGATGAGCGACTTGGCCAGGGTGCAGCCGTCGACGATGAGCATGGAGACCTTGCATCCATGGATGGGGTTTAGTAGTAGTTGGCCCCGACTGGTACGTGCATGAGATCGATCCAGCCTACTTCATCGGGCCCGACCTCGCCTGTGAAGCGCCCGTCTCCTTGCCACAGCAGGGAGGATGGTGCTGGATCGGGTCTGGTATGCTTTGTCGCGCTTGACCTAATCTCGGCAGCGCCATCTCCTTGCCGTCTCAGGGAGCAGGGGGCTGGATAACGACGAACGAAACGGACGTCAAGATCGAAGAGAGGAAGGCTACTGCCGATGGATTCGTTGGGATGCCGGTGAGGGAGACGACGACCAGCCGGCGGCAGCGAGCGGCGGACGTGCTTAAGACGCCGCTATGTGTTTGTGGGAGGAGCCGAGGAGGGGCTCCCAGACGCTCACAGGAGAGGCGACGGCGGTAGATGTAGTTCCTGATGGGATCGCCCTTGGCGTACGCCTCCTTGTGACCTCGTCCTCCTCCGCAGGATTCACCCGTCCCCTTGTCTCTATCTAAATATCAGAGGTGTTAGTTAAGGCAGACTCCAAGTCAAATCAGGGTCCACATAATCAGGGTCACCTCATGAGGAAACATTGGTTCAGCAAGAAGGAAAGAGCACAAAGAGCTATGAAAATTCACATCAAAGTAATTTGATCTCACAAGAGAAGTTGAACAAGCTAGTTAAGCATAGTGGCAAGCTCATGAATGTATCGCCCCATCTGCCTGCATGAGATGGGCTGCAGAAAATGAATCGATTGTATCATGGGATTGGAGCTACATCAACATACTGAAGATGTAAAGGTAACTAGAAATATATATCAACCTATCATGAGTGTGAGAGAAGTGAAAAATAAGGAATTGATGGTAAAAATCGCCACCGTTATAATTGTCATTTATGATCTTACTGCAAAAAGTACGAGGGTGAGCAATCAAAAAGAAAAATCATGCATACTAATAGGAAAATTGCAGAGCCATCATTAAACCTATATTTCTACAAATGTGAATAAAAATGGGAAGAACAGTACCAATATTTTTTTGCTGAAATTAATGAATGGATTGTCCCAATTTAACTTGAAGGATGAAACTTTCCAAGTTTGGATGCCCCAAAATTGTACAGAAACTAAATCAATAAAAATGGTCGTGCTAAAAGACATCATCTTTGAGAGCTCCTTTATTCAAGGCAGCCTACTGGTTGTGCTTCAATTGGACCAGGTGATGGGCAGCAACAACGTTTGCAACCCATAATTGCTCACCTCCATGCAAGAACCAAGAACCAACACTTCTGTACATACTCATTACTCGGTACATATCCTATAACAAGTTAATGTTATGTCATTATAAAACTTGGTAGAGTCTAGTAATACTTGGATAGAAAAATAAATGCTCTGCAAGCATACAGCTGAATCAGAATACCTTATCAAACATGACTCTCTTTCTATTTCGCAGGTAAGTTGTGACAGCAATACAGTAGCCAAAAGTCAAACCCAATTAAGGTAATAATAAGTATGCTCCCCTCAGAAATACAACCTAAGCTCCTAAAGGAAAAGAAGAAACAATGGTCAGTCTCATGCAAGAAATTTTGAAGAAAAAGATGAGACGTACTTTCTCGACCTTTGGAAACAAAGATGCAGAAAAAGGAGGGACATACAAAGCTTATACATGTGGAAGTGCCATCAGACAGCTAGCTGGATCCCCTCCTCGTCAGGTCCAGTGTAGTGCAACGATGTCATTTAGGGGAGTATATCCAATGTTTAATCAACAGCTGACGCTGAGCTTAAATTGGTTGAGCAAGAGTGTTTGCACTGCAGCCTTGTTTTCAATCTCTGCTCATACTACCATTCCCCTTCCAAAACTAACCATCCTATCAACAGTTCTATGTTGCAATCCTTTTTATCCGAGCCACCTGCAGTTGAATCTTGGGCAGAGTCATGTGTGTGGCCGCCCTAATTGAGCATCAAAGCTGAGTCCAACATTTGTCGGGTGCCACAGCTGCCTCCTTCTCAGCACCATAGCGGATGTGCCTCAGGTTCCATCCCTTGTTGCGTAGTCAATGGCAGGGGACAGAAACAGCATCTAAAACAGGGAATTGCATCCAATGAATACCAAGGGGATATATACTTCTGGTGTAGCCACCGGCAGCGACATTGGACGGTTGGACGGACGTTCTTATTCCTCCGGCGAACTCGGCGTTTCTTCCTCCAGCGAACTCGGCGGCGACATTGGATGTTTCGAGGAAAATTGCAATTTCGACGGGATTTGATGGAGCTTCTGGTCCAAGGACGCAACCTGATGGAGATTCCGGCCGAGGACCCTTCCTTCTTATACCAGGCGACTCAAATCCGGGTAGGGAAATCCATTGATTGCAGTTGGAAAAGGACACGGTCTCCAATCATGACACGGGAGCAGCAACTCGGACATTGGGAGGTGGCTGTGGCGGCGGATGGAGGACGCGAGCCTCGTCGTGGCCGCTCGCAGGGCCATGCCCTTCCTTCCCTTAGCAGCGCGAGATGGGGGGGGGGGGGGGGGGGGACCACGGGAGCCGGAGAGTCCAGATCGGCAGCGGCCAACGCTGGTCAGGAGGAGTTCGTGCGTGTTGAGAGAAAGAAGAAGGAGATGTCCGCGTGTGCGTGCGCTTTTACGAGTTTTTCTTTTCAATACTCGACGACCCATAAGAGAAGGCCCATAATAAAAGGATCAATGTAAGAGAAGGCCCCCGTAATAAAAAGGATCAATAGCATGAGCAAGCCTAACGTGCGACGTACTGAATTTTATTAGTATCACTTCGCATATATGTTTTAAATTCAAAGCGAAAGCGTAAATTCATAAAAAGAAAGCGTATTGTGACGGTGAACCCACGGAGTCAATCCGTGCTTTATTATTAGGGATAGATTATATTATATTATTATTATTATTATTATTAGGGAGGTATTATTATTATTATTAGGGAGAGATTTTGTCCATACAAATTGTAAAGGCGTATTATGACATGAGAAGAAAACGTATTGTGACGGTGAACCCACGGAGTCAATCCGTGCTTTATTATTATTATTAGGGAGCAAAAATACCCGTGCGTTGCAACGGGAGAACATAACTTTCTTAACATAAACTAATATAATAATTGTTATTTAATTTTTAATTAACGTTAATTCTTCCCAACATAAAAAAGATTTGTGTTTTCAACCATACCGTCTTTGCAAAAACAATTAATGCGTTCATGGATTTCCTAGTTCTGGAAGGAAAGGGGTTGAAGGAGTAGTGGAGTAATGTCAACTATTGATGTTCTGTTCATGGTGTGAGAGAGCTTTGGAAACTGTAATAACTTGAGGCTCACTAATCTAAACTCTTACGAACCATTCTAACAAAGTGACACGAAATATTACATAGGAGCGACATTTCAATGACTACGTCGAGGTGATGATAGAATTTGCAACCTCTAGTTCACGTCCGTGGATGGCATGGATCGCGGTGCACGGGAATAAGAATAACGGTCGGACCTGGGACATATCTAGGAGGTTGACGACATTTGGATGAGTATATTGATGTGTGTAATTAAAAATTCATAAATTGAATGCGACGTAGGCTTGAGACGATTGACATAGAATGAAAGGTAAAATTAATCATTCATGAAGCGCGAGTCAAGCTCTTATTTATCTAAATGGATTTTTATTATTGTTGTGGTCGTATGTGTTTGGCTAAAAGAGGTCTAATTGTTGAAGGCATGAAAAAAGCACGGTCGAATATCGGATATGTGCGTGCACGTCCATCATCCTGCATGTGTATACTTGCAGCCCAAAGGTCCATCCTTCTTCCTTTTAGTTTGCCTCATCCTTTCCTTTTTAATAGGAATTAGACATCCCATAATTCTGTTTCAGGAATTTATTCTTTCTTTTTAATTCGCCCAATCCTTCATTAGTGCCCAAAGACAGACACAATTCCGTCGTGCTAGTGCGGCACACTGCTCCATTTATCCTTTTTTGTTAGAGCATTCCAGCATCCAACTCTCCGCACCTCCAAATGATTCATCGGTTGTGAGTCCGGCCGGCAGGCTCACCCTCGATCTCCTTTAATACCCAATACGCCTCACATGTAATTTATTTTTTTAATCTTAAAGAGACAAGGATCAATTCTTTCCTTTAATAAACCACCATTAATTTATTTCCTTCAATATACAGCCCCCAATTCCTTCCTTTTATACCACAATCCGGAAATCCATCCTGACTTTATTTTGTTCATATTCGGCCCTCAATTCCTTCCTTTAATAGACAAAGGTCAATTCTTTCCTTTAATAGACCACAATCAATTATTTACTTCGATAGACCACCCTCAATTCATCTCACGGTCTCTTTTCTTATGCGTCTTGCTGATTACATGACACTTGCTAACATATATAAACTGGTAGGATTCTGTTTAAAGGAACAACGTGGGATTATTTAACATCAAATTTGGATGTCCGTTTGGTTGTTGGAGCCTTTTGCCGGGACAGGAGGTCACGAGTTGCCGCGGCCTTTTTTTCTCATGTTGTTCGTGGCCCAAAAAAGGCCTAGAAGTGTAGCGATTGGATGTTGATTAGGCCTAGCCGTGCATCTATGTGGTCCAATATGAAAATTTCCATTCTAATGTTTGGCTCGGATCTACTCGTGATATGGTTTGTGATATGGTTCATTTTAAGTTAAACCTTTCTTTTTACCAAAGTCGGCCAATAGTTCATATGGCTAGCCCAGCCGACTCACATCTAGGAGACCAAGGTTCGAGTTTCTTCTTACGGGAAGGCATTGGTGGGATGGGCTGGTTACACGCCGGCTGATGGGCCCATGATGTACACGCCGCCTCATGGCATTGGTGGGATGGACTGGTTACACGCCGGCTGATGGCCCATGATGTACACGCCGCCTCATGGCATTGGTGGGATGGGCTGGTTACACGCCGGCTGATGGCCCATGATGTACACGCCGCCTCATGGCCATAAATAAAAGTGAATGATCGTGAGCCTGTGCAGAAAAATAGTACCACCTCGGGCAAATCATATGAAACAAACTAAAAGCGTAAAATTATGGGAAAAAGCGTATTATGACGGTGAACCCACGGAGTCAATCCGTGCTTTATTATTAGGGAAAGATGATGTGGAGGAGTAGTACGATCCGGAAGTAGTACTAGTAATAGCAACAGAATGCCTCGGGACTTGGCGCACCGGTGAAACGTGCGGCAACAGGAAAACGCGGTCTCGGCGACTTACGATTTGACCGCTCCCCAATCATACAACACACTGCAAAAAGTTTCCTATCGGTTCCTGCGACATAATATTTGCACCGATCGGTTTTCAACCTGCAGCAGCGGCGGCGCACCTGACGCCATCTTAACTTTCTTGAACTCGAACCTTCGTCTGTCAATTGTGAGCTTCTTGATCCCTGAAGGAGATCCCTTCAAGAACTCATCACCACCGTGTGCGAGCCCCACGGTGGGCGCCAACTGTCATGGAATTGTCACGGCAGATGTCCTTAGTGTCAGGACTTAGTCGCGAAGCCAACGCATCTATGTGGTAGCTTGAGAGGGGTTGAGCGGAATCGAGAGACGCGGCCCAAGACAAGGGTTTAGACAGCTTCGGGCTCCGGGAAACATCATCCGGTAATAACCCTACATGCTGTTTGTGGCTATGTCTCATTATGATAATGAGGGAGTCGCCGGTAGGCCGGCTCTTTGTGTCTAGCCCTAAAGATTATTTTCTCTCCCACTTTGGGGAGCCCTACCCCTCCTTATATATGTTGAAGGGGCGGGTTACATGTGGAGTCCTAGTAGGACTAGGACTAGTCTATCCTTTCTCATAAGTTGAATACAAGTCCGGGTCTTGCTTCTTCATAAAGGAAATATTCCTCATGCCTTCCGTCTTAAGCCGGCCCACAATAACATGAGCTGGCCTACTGGGACTTGCGCCCTTGTGATCCATTTGACTCGCCGTCGGGGCCATCATTAAGTCACCAGGCTCGTGAGTTGTCACACCAGTGAACCGCCAGACCTGTGAGTCACCAGTCCTCCGGCGGGTTACGATGAAGCGCCAAGTCCGGCCGGGTCATACTTCCGGCCGGGTCATGCCGCGGGGTATATCCCCGACAGGAAGCTTCACAAAGATCCGGTCGGAAGGGCTTGAGAATCAAACTATTGCAGTAAGCCTTCCTGCTCAATGCGTCAGCAATGACATTGGCCTTGCCTGGAGTATATTCGATACTCGTGTTATACTCTCGAATCATTTCGACCCAACGAGTTTGCCTGAGGTTGAGGTTGGGCTGAGTGAAGATGTACTTGAGACTCTTATGATCAGTGAAGATGTCCACTTTTCTTCCCAACAATAGGTGTCTCCATGTTAAAAGAGCATGGACAACTTCCGCCAACTCGAGGTCATGAGTGGGGTAGTTCTTTTCGTTGGGCTTCAACTGGCAAGAGGTATAGGCGACAACTTTCTTCTCTTGCATTAACACAACACCGAGACCTCGAAGGGAAGCATCACCGAAAACCTCGAATGGTTTGGATTCATCAGGAGGAGTCAGAACTGGAGGTGTGACTAACTTCTCTTTGAGGGTGTTGAAAGCGATGTCACATTCAGGCGTCCAGACATACTTCACATGCTTCTGGAGGAGGTTGGCAAGAGGCTTCGCGATCCGAGAGAAATTCTCAACGAACCTTCGACAATAGCTTGCGAGCCCAAGGAAGCTGCAGAGTTGCTTCACATTCTGAGGTGGTTCCCAATTCACAATTGCAGACACCTTCTCAGGATTAATAGTTATGCCTTTGGCGGAGATGATATGCCCAAGGTAGAGAACCTCATCGAGCCAAAACTCGCACTTTGAAAACTTCGCATAGAACTGATATTCTCTAAGTTTGTCCAGCACCAATCTCAAGTGCTTGGCATGATCCTCCTTGTTCTTGGAAAAGACCAAAATGTCATTGAGATAGACCAAGACAAAGTCATTTGTGTAGGGGTTGAAGATGAAGTTCATCATGCGAGAGAATGTTGGAGGAGCGTTGACAAGGCCGAAAGACATGACAGTGTATTCATACGAACCATAGCTTGTCCTGAAAGCTGTCTTGGGGATATCTTGTTCACGAATGTGAATCTGATGATAGCCCATACGGAGGTCAAGCTTGGAGAATACTTGAGCACCTTTGAGTTGTTCAAAAAGCTCGTTGATGTTAGGAAGTGGATACTTGTTTTTATGGTCTTCTTGTTCAATGGATGGTAGTCGACACAAAGTTGGTCCGTTCCATCCTTCTTCTTGACAAAAAAGAACACCACATCCCCATGGAGAAGAACTTGGTCGGATGAGACCTATACGCTCTTGTATATCGAGTTGTTTCTTTAGCTCCTTCAACTCTTCTGGTCCAAGCTTGTAAGGACGTTTGCAAACAGGTTCCATGCCAGGCTCAAGATCGATGACGAATTCAGCTGGCCGGTGAGGAGGCATTCCTAGAAGCTCTTCTGGAAAGACGTCTTGATATTCACAAATGACTGGAATTTGAGAGATGGCATCCAACTCGCTCTTCTCATTGAGAGAAAACAGTCGAATGGTATCATCACGAGCGGTAAAGACAATCACATCCTCAGATGAGTGTGTCAGTTGAATCTGCCTGGCAGCACAATCAAGCTGAGCCTTGTGCTTAGAAAGCCAGTCCATGCTGAGAATTATATCAATATCCGAGTTACCAAGGACCATTGGAGAAGACAGAAACTTATAGTCGCCCATCATGATAGAAACATCTGGAACCACCAAACTGGCTCTCAACCGTTTACCCGAAGAAACGATATCTTCTGGTCCAAGCTTGTAAGGACGTTTGCAAATGAGAAGAAGTGAATTCGTTCTTGGCAAAAAATGGTTTTGACATGAAACAATGCGATGCACCAGTGTCAAAAAGAAATTTTGCAGGAATATCGTTAACAGGAAGGTTACCCATGATCATTTCTGACGAGTCCTCTGCCTGAGCTGCGTTCATCATGTTGACCTTGGCATGCTTGGGATTATGCTTGACCACTGCGGTGCTGGCAGATCTCACAGGAGGAGGAGGAAGACGCCTCTAGTTGAAGCATTTGTTTGCATAGTAACCCTTCTGCTGACACTTGTTGCACGTGACCTCTGAGAGCGGACGGTGATATGGAGAACTTGATCTTGGAGCCTGAGACGAAGTCTTGTTCTGATAGCCTGGGTTGGGTGGGTGGGAAGTTCCATTGCCACCTTTGCTCTTCTGCTGATAAGGCTGACGGAATGGAGGAGGAGGAGGCAACCAATACTTTTGCCGCTTAGCTACCACTTGAGTTGAAGAAGAAGAAGGAGTTGCATCCCTGGCTCTCTTCTTGGAAGCATCGCACTTGTGCTGAGCAGCCTCTTGCTTCAGTGCCATGTTGTAGAACTCATCATACTTTTTTGGCTCAAAAAGCACAAGAGCTAGTTGCAGATCTTCTCTAAGGCCACCTCTGAACTGATAAATCATGCTCTTCTTGTCAGGGACGTCTTGCTTGGCGAAACGAGCGAGCTTCTGGAACATGATGTTGTATTGGTAAACAGACAAGCTGCCTTGCTTCAGATTGCGAAACTCCTCACGCTTGCTCTCAACAACAATCTGAGGAATGTGGTGAGCTCTGAAGTCTTGGCGGAAATCATCCCAGGTAATCACATGACCTCCTCTGGAATCTTTGTACTGCTGATACCACTCTGCAGCTTGGTCTTTGAGTTGGAACGAAGCAAACTTGACAAAGTCCTTAGGCCTGACGTTGCTGCACTCGAAATGTTTGCAGATATCCACGAGCCAATCATCAGCGTCTGTAGCCTCGACACAGTTACTGAAGGTCTTTGGCTGGTTTGCGAGGAACTGGTTGAGGGTAGCAAACTGATTTTGATTGTTGCCATGGCCTTGATTTCCTTGGTTCCGCTCTTGCAAGAGTTTCATAATCAGCTGCGTGTTGGCGTTGGTAGCGGCCATCACAGCTTGCCATGCCTCCGGAGGTGGAGGTGGTGGCGGCGGTTCTGGATTTTGACGCGTTGGAGGAGCCATCCTGAAGAGGGTGACATCTGTTAGCATCTTGAAAGACATATATTCAAGCTGAATAAAATGGATCGAAATTGCAATATAAAGTCTTAACATTCGAACAAGAATGAACGAATGGATTCCAAATTAAATGGTCACACTTCCATAAATTGAGAAGCCACTTAGATAGAGGTAGAAGAATAAAACAACAAGGTACGGATATGAACAAATACTTGGTAATGATTACCGAATCACAAACCAAATATCTGTGGAAGAAATACTAGAGCTACATGAATTCCCACCTATGAAACTCCCGAAATTTCCCGGTTATGCAATCAGGTGTTGGGGATACAAGGGAAGCATAATATCTCACCCAAAACTAGCAAATCCTACATCCAGCTGTATCCATCCTTCAACACATAACCAAGAAACCTTCGGAAATCATTTACCTCAACCTTCGAAAAGCATCTATTATACGAGTTATGGCAATACTCCCCAACTCCCGCCCCAGTACTGGGTGGCGTCGAGGTTATCTCACCAACAACTGCATAAAAGAGATTTTCGATGTCGGCGTAACTCAGGTATTCCAGAACTGCAACGATAAAATTGTGACGACAACACCTTGGAGCTCAACTCCCCAGGACACTGCCACAACCCCTAAATGTCAGGAGGCACCAAGAACAATGTTCTCGTCACAAAACCATCGGAACGATTCCAAGATACCCGCGTGATCTTAAATTTTTTTTAGTGAAATTTGAGAAGAGAAGAGTCAAAACTCTACGTCAGGATGCCTCACCAGAGCGACAAAGGGACTGAGGAGTAAAAAGAATCCTACTCTCCGATATATATAATCCTATAAGACTCAAAACATTTTTCTAGACTCAACAACGCCAACGATTCGATCAAGCAGGGGGCTCCTAAGTCGGGGAAGGCTCTGATTACCAACTTGTAACACCCACGATGCGGCTATATCTCCCACGTGTTGGAGCATGACTTAGAGGCATAACCGCATTGTAGGCAATGTCGCAAGAGGGGTAATCTTTACACATCCCATGTATTGAATAAGAAAGAGGTACAAAGTTGGCTTACAATCGCCACTTCACACAATAACATAAATATAGCATTACAATCATCCAGATACAATCAAGGTCCGACTACGGAACCAAAATAAAGACAACCCGAAATGCATAAGATCCTCGATCGCCCCAACTGGGCTCCACTACTGATCGTCTGGAAAGGAAGCATAGTATGGTCCTAAGTCCTCATCGAACTCCCACTTGAGCTCAGTCGTATCTCCTGGAATGGTATCATCGGCACCTGCATCTGGTTTTGGAAGTAATCTGTGAGTCACGGGGACTCAGCAATCTCACACCCTCGCGATCAAGACTATTTAAGCTTAAAGGTAGGTAAAAGGTATGAGGTGGAGCTGCAGCAAGCACTAGCATATATGGTGGCTAACATACGCAAATGAGAGAGAGAAGAGAAGACAAGGCACGTTCGAGAATCTATGATCAAGAAGTGATCCTAGACTACTTACGTTCAAGCATAACCCAAGAATGTGTTCTCTTCCCGGACTCCGCCGAAAAGAGACCATCACGGCTACACACACTGTTGATTCATTTTTAATTAGGTTAAATTTTAGGTTCTCTACAACCGGACATTAACAAATTCCCATCTGCCCATAACCACGGGCACGACTTTCGAAAGTTCAAATCCCTGCAGGGCTATCCCAATTTAGCCCATCACAAGCTCTCACGGTCAATGAAGGATATTCCTTCTCCCAGGACGGCCCGATCAGACTCGGAATCCCGGTTACAAGACATCTCGACAATGGTAAAACAAGTCCAGCAAAGCCGCCCGATGTGCCAACAAATCCCGATAGGAGTCGCACATATCTCGTTCTCAGGGCACACCGGATAGGTCAAGCTACGAGTAAAACCAACCCTCGAGTTGCCCCGAGGTGGCCCCGCAGGCTGCCTGTTTCGGACCAACACTCAGAGGAGCACTGGCCTGGGGGGTTAAAATAAAGATGACACTTGAGTCTGCGAAACCCAAGGGAAAAAGGCTAGGTGGCAAATGGTAAAACCAAGGTTGGGCCTTGCTGGAGGAGTTTTATTCAAGGCGAACTATCAAGAGGTTCCCATTATAACCCAACCATGTAAGGAACGCAAAAATCAAGGAACATAACACCGGTACGACGGAAACTAGGGCGGCAAGAGTGGAACAAAACACTAGGCATAAGGCCGAGCCTTCCACCCTTTACCAAGTATATAGATGCATTAAAGTAAACAAGATATAACAGTGATATCCCAACAAATATCATGTTCCAACAAGGAACAAACTCCAATCTTCACCTGCAACTAGCAACGCTATAAGAGGGGCTGAGCAAAGCGGTAACATAGCCAAACAACGGTTTGCTAGGACAAGGTGGGTTAGAGGTTTGACATGGCAATATGGGAGGCATGGTAAAGCATGTGGTAGGTATCGAGGCATAGGCATGGGAAAAGAGCGAGAAACTAGCAAGCAAAGATAGAAGTGATTTCGAGGGTATGGTCATCTTGCCTGCAAAGTTCTTCGAGTTGACGTAAGCTTGATCCTCGTAAGCGTTCTCAAAGGGTTCCTCGATCACGTACTCGTCTCCCGGCTCTACCCAAAGCAAGAACACAAGCAAAGGTAACCACAATCAACCACGGTGCAATGCGCAAGCAACATGATGCAAAACATGGCATGATATGCGGGATGTGATATGCAATGCATATGCATGATCTGGAGGGAAAAGATTGAACCAGGCCTCAACTTGGTAAACCAAGAGTGCCGCTGGAAGGGTGAGTTGATTTTGGTCGAAATCGATATAAAGATCACCGGAATCGAATGCACGGTTTGAAAATGGCAAGCAAAACAATAATGGCACAAATCTGCGATTAACAGCACGATGCCATCTAAATGCATCAAGAAAAATAAGCTACTGGACTCTAACATAGCAACAAAGCACATGGCAGTGATCCACTCAAGATGCGTGACAAAAGATGAACACTGAGCTACGGCTAAATCACACAATAGCAGGTTCAAACAAGCATGGCAAAAGTACAAAAGATATCAGGTTCACAGACTTTGTGAAAATAACAACATGTCAGGAATTAACATCCGGAAGCAATGTTTAGAGCAAGATATCAACATGCTACAGGAGCATATCATGGCAAAGCAAGGCATGACATGAAACTACTCAAAGCATGTAACAAAATTCCCTTACTGACCATAAGCCAAAAGGGATTAGAAGATACAATGGCACCCATGTAAACATAGCAAGTTTCGTTATCAGATTCAGACTTAGCAGAAAACTGGACATGGCAAAAACAGAGTTACGTAGGCATGTTTGCGAGCTCGATGCACTCACCACAAGGCATTGCATGACAAACTAATCATACACCCAGCAAGAAGACATGATCAAGTAGATAACCATGGCAAGAACCAACTCATAGCATGCATGGATCAACTACAACAACCTCGGCAAAATTGCTTAACACATAAACAATCTGCGAGGAACATTTTATAGCAAAAGTAGAGCAACATAGAGTCATGCTAGGGTACTCCATAAATGCAAACAAAGACATGGATGGATAGAGCATAACAATATCTCAAAATCATCCTTACTGAACATGCTCAAAAGAGGCATGGATCACTCTGTAGCAACATGAATACATGGCATAAAAATATCATCAGGGAAATGACTTAGAAGAATTCTAAGTCCCTGAAATCAGCAACATCACGAGAGCTACTTTGCATGCTTGTGCTAGTCACCAAATTGATCACAAAAATACATGGCATACACCCCTGTAAAGATGGCATGGCATAGCCCAAAACACATGTAGGGCTCAAGTTCATAGGAGGCACACGTTAAACATGACAAAAATGATAAATGTCCATAATCTGTTAAGAATCAGAACCTAATATTACATAGCACTCTTGCAACAACATTTAGGGCATCAAGATGAACTCAAATGAACATGGTGCAATATAATGAAATGAAGAGCACATCCAGACGAACAATTTGATATACTACACGCCCAAAACGGAGCTACGGATGCAAAGTTATGATGCGATGAACACAGCTAAAAAATATGGAAAACTGGGGACTTAGAGAAAACGAAACTCAACCCTCTCTGGATCTGGATCTGAGGCACGCGAACCGAGTTTCTCCGGGGAAGCTCGCCGGAGTCGATGGATGCGGTGGCCAGATCTTGAGGTTGGCGGAGAGGGGCGACGAGGTCCTTGGATGCGGCGGCGTCGGGCGCGGACGCCGAGGCGCGGCCGGAGCTGCAGATCCAAGGAGGCGCGGGCGGGGGCCGGCGACCAGCGGCGGTGGCTGGCGGCGCGGTTGCCGGCGTCGGTGAAGACGGCGAGCGGGCGCGGAGGCGGCGAGGTGGCGGCGACTCGGCGACGGGGCGCGCGGACGAGGCGGGTGGCGTGCGCGGGCCTGGGGGGGCCGACCCGGGCTCGGGCGGGCCGGTGGCGATGTGGGGCGCGGCTCGCCACGTGGTAGCGTGTGGTAGGACGGGGGCGGGGCGGACGTGTCCGGCGCGCGGAGGAAGGGGAAGACTAGGGTTAGGGGTGGATTTGATCCGAGATTTGGACGGGGAAGGCCTATTTATACATAGAAGGAGCTAGGAGGCTCCAAATGGAGTGCGGTTTTTGGCCACGCGATCGTGATCGAACGAACGAGAGGATGGAGGGGGTTTAGCTGGGTTTTGGGCCACTTTGGAGAGGTGTTGGGCTGCAACACACACGAGGCCTTTACGGTTCCTTGGTTAACCGTTGGAGTATCAAACGAAGTCCAAATTGCACGAAACTTGCCAGGCGGCCTACCGGTAGTATACCAAGGCCGCTTGGCAAGTCTCGGTCCAATCTGAGAACGTTTAACACCCGCACACGAAAAGAGGCAAAAGGGGACGCCATAGGACGTCGGAGTGCCGGAATGCAAAACGGACAATGGGGAAAATGCTCGGATGCATGAGATGAACACGTATGCAAATGCGATGCACATGATGACATGATATGAGATGCATGACAAGGACAAAAGCAAAACGAAGACAAAAACCCAACAACGAGGAATATCATAACTTAGTGCCGAAAATGGCAAGAGTTGGAATACAAATATGGCAAGTTACATATGGGGCGTTACAGGGACCCTTTTGACGTTTTGCTTTGAATAAAACTCTTCCAGCAAGGACCAACAATGCTTTTAACATTTGCCATAATAATACTTGAACCTAATAATTAATTGGCATAGGGCGTCGTGAACCCGAGGATTTTCTACATAGCAGGGTGGTGATGTCTACTACACAACCTTCTTCTTGTAGACGTTGTTGGGCCTCCAAGTGCAGAGGTTTGTAGGACAGTAGCAAATTTCCCTCAAGTGGATGAACTAAGGTTTATCAATCCGTAGGAGGCGTAGGATGAAGATGGTCTCTCTCAAGCAACCCTGCAACCAAATAACAAAGAGTCTCTTGTGTCCCCAACACACCCAATACAATGGTAAATTGTATAGGTGCACTAGTTCGGCGAAGAGATGGTGAAACAAGTGGTATATGGATAGTAGATAAAGGTATTTGTAATCTGAAATAATAAAAACAGCAAGGTAGCAAGTGATAAAAGTGAGTGTAAACGGTATTGCAATGATGGTAAACAAGGCCTAGGGTTCATACTTTCGCTAGTGTAAGTTCCCTCAACAATACTAACATAATTGGATCATAAAACTATCCCTCGACATGCAACAAAGAGTCACTCCAAAGTCACTAATAGCGGAGAACGAACGAAGAGATTAAGGTAGGGTACAAAACCACCTCAAAGTTATTCTTTCCAATCAATTCGTTGGGCTATTCCTATAGGTGTCACAAACAGCCCTAGAGTTCATACTAGAATAACACCTTAAGATACAAATCAACCAAAACCCTAATGTCACCTAAATACTCCAATGTCACCTCAAGTATCCGTGGGCATGATTATACGATATGCATCACACAATCTCAGATTCATCTATTCAACCAACACATAGAACCTCAAAGAGTGCCCCAAAGTTTCTACGGAAGAATCACGACAAAAACGTGTGCCAACCCCTATGGATAGGTTCCCAATGTCACGAAACCCGCAAGTTGATCACCAAGACATACATCAAGTGGCACGTGGTATCCCATTGTCACCACAGATATCCACGGCAAGACATACATCAAGTGTTCTCAAATCTTTAAAGACTCAATTCGATAAGATTACTTCAAAGGGGAAACTCTATTCATTACAAGAGAGAAGAGGAGGGAAGAAACATCATAGGATCCAAATATAATAGCAAAGCTCATGATACATCAAGATCGTATCATCTCAAGAACACGAGAGAGAGAGAGAGAGATCAAACACATAGCTACTGGTACATACCCTCAGCCCCGAGGGAGAACTACTCCCTCCTTGTCATGGAGAGCACTGGGATGATGAAGATGGCCACCGGAGAAGGATTGCCCCCTCCAGCAGGGTGCCGGAACGGGTCTAGATTGGTTTTTGGTGGCTACGGAGGCTTCTGGCGGCGGAACTCCCGGTCTATGTTCCGTTTTGGAAGTTTTAGGGTATATGGAGTTATATAGGCAGAAGAAGCACGTCAGGGAAGCCACGAGGGCCCCACGAGACAGGGGGCGCGCCCCCACCCTCGTGATCACCACGTTCCTTCCTTGACGTGGAGTCTAAGTCCATCAGGTGTGTTTCCTTCCAAAAATAACTTCTCCAGTTGATTTCGTTCCGTTTCGACTCCGTTTGATATTCCTTTTTCTTGAAACACTGAAATAGGCATAAAACATCAAATCTGGGCTGGGCCTCCGGTTAATAGGTTAGTCCCAAAATAATAATATAAAAGTGGATAATAAAGCCCAATATTGCCTAAAATAGTAGATAATATAGCATGGAGCAATCAAAAATTATAGATACGTTGGAGACGTATCAAGCATCCCCAAGCTTAATTCCTTCTCGTCCTTGAGTAGGTAAATGATAAAAAAATAATTTTTGATGTGGAATGCTAGTTGGCATAATTTCAACGTAATTCTTCTTACTTGTGATATGAATATTCAGATCCATAAGATTCAAGACAAAAGTTTAATATTGACATAGAAAATAATAATACTTCAAGCATACTAACAAGCAATCATGTCTTCTCAAAATAACATGGCCAAATAAAGTTATCCCTACAAAATCATATAGTCTGGATATGCTCCATCTTCACCACACAAAATATTTAAATCATGCACAACCCCGATGACAAGCCAAGCAATTGTTTCATACTTTTGATGTTCTCAAACTTTTTCAATCTTCACGCAATACATGAGCGTGAGCCATGGACATAGCACTATAGGTGGAATAGAATGGTGGTTGTGGAGAAGACAAAAAGGAGAAGATAGTCTCACATCAACTAGGCGTATCAACGGGCTATGGAGATGCCCATCAATAGATACCAATGTGAGTGAGTAGGGATTGCCATGCAACGGATGCACTAGAGCTATAATTATATGAAAGCTCAACAAAAGAAACTAGTGGGTGTGCATCCAACTCGCTTGCTCACGAAGACCTAGGGCATTTTGAGGAAGCCCATCATTGGAATATACAAGCCAAGTTCTATAATGAAAGATTCCCACTAGTATATGAAAGTGACAACATAGGAGACTCTCTATCATGAAGATCATGGTGCTACTTTGAAGCACAAGTGTGGTAAAAGGATAGTAGCATTGTCCCTTTTTTTGGCCTTTCTTTTTTTTGGCCTTTCCTTTTTTTTATTTGGACTTTTTTTGGGGCAATGCTCTGTTGAATGATGATCATCACACTTCTATTTATTTACAACTCAATGATACAACTTGATACTAGAACAAAGTAGGACTCTATATGAATGCCTCCGGCGGTGTACCGGGATATGCAATGAATCAAGAGTGACAAGTATGAAAGAATTATGAACAGTGGCTTTGCCACAAATACTATGTCAACTGCATGATCATGCTAAGCAATATGACAATGATGAATGTGTCATGATGAACTAGATGGTGGAAAGTTGCATGGCAATATATCTCGGAATGGCTATGGAAATGCCATAATAGGTAGGTATGGTGGCTGTTTTGAGGAAGGTGTATGGTGGGTTTATGGTACCGGCGAAAGTTGCGCGGTACTAGAGAGGCTAGCAATGGTGGAAGGGTGAGAGTGCGTATAATCCATGGACTCAACATTAGTCATAAAGAACTCACATACTTATTGCAAAAATCTAGAAGTTATCAAAGCAAAGTATTACACGCATGCTCCTAGGGGGACAGATTGGTAGGAAAAGACCATCGCTCATCCCCGACCGCCACTCATAAGGAAGACAATCAATAAATAAATCATGCTCCGACTTCCTCACATAATGGTTCACCATACGTGCATGCTACGGGAATCACAAACTTCAACACAAGTATCTCTCAAATTCACAACTACTCAACTAGCATGACTCTAATATCACCATCTCCATATCTCAAAACAATCATCAAGTATCAAACTTCTCGTACTATTCAACACACTCATAAGAGAATTTTATTATTCTTGAATACCTAGCATATTACGATTTTAAGAAAATTACCATGCTATTTAAGACTCTCAAAATAATATAAGTGAATCATGAGAGTTCATCTATTTCTTCAAAATAAAACTACCACCATGCTCTAAAAGGATATAAGTGAAGCACTAGAGCAAACAACAAACTACTCCGAAAGATATAAGTGAAGATCAATGAGTAGTCGAATAATTATGCAACTATGTGAAGACTCTCTAACATTTAATAATTTCATATCTTGGTACTCTATTCAAACAGCAAGCAAAGCAAAATAAAATGACATTCTAAGAATGGCAAACATCATGTGAAGAAGCAAAAACTTAGGATCAACCGATACTAACCGATAGTTGTTGAAGAAGAAAGGTGGGATGCCAACCGGGGCATCCCCAAGTTTAGATGCTTGAGACTTCTTGAAATATTATCTTGGGGTGCCTTGGGCATCCCCAATCTTGAGCTTTTGTGTCTCCTTGATTCCTCTCATATCAAGGTCTCCCTAAATCTCAAAAGCTTCATCCACACAAAACTCAACAAGGACTCGTGAGATAAGTTAGTATAAACCATTGCCAAAACCTTATCATACTATACTGTAGCAAATCACTAAAATTATTATTCAACATTGCATACTAAATGCCTATGCATATTTAATAGTCCTATTCTCAAATAGAATCATTAAAGAAGCAAACATACGCAAACAATGTAAACATAACAGCAATCTACCTAAACAGGATAGTCTGTAAAGAATGCTGCAACATCCATACTTCCCTAGCTCCAAAAATTATGAAAGAAAATTCCCACTGTAGTAAAATTTTCAGATATTAATATGCAAAAGGTTTCAACATTTTATCACATTCTGACCTTTCTAGGGAATTATTGCAACAGCGGTAAACTTTCTGTTTTCAAACAGCAACATGTATACTTGTGACATAGGCATAGTAAAGGCTATCAATGCCACTTTTATTGAAATAAAAGATGCAAAACATTGTTCTAAATAACAGCAAGCAAATATTAACAAAATAAATTGACGCTCCAAGCAAAACACATATCATGTGGTGAATAAAAATATAGCCCCAAGTAAAGTTACCGATGAACGAAGACGAAAGAGGGGATGACTTCCGGGGCATCCCCAAGCTTAGGCTCTTGGCTATCCTTGAATATTACCTTGGGTTGCCTTGTGAATCCCCAATCTTAGGCTCTTTCCACTCCTTATTCCATAGTCCATCGAATCCTTACCCAAAACTTGAAAACTTCACAACACAAAACTTAACAGAAAACTCGTAAGCTCCGTTAGTATAAGAAAGTAAATCACCACTTCAAGGTACTGTAATGAACTCATTCTTTATTTATAGTGGTGTTAAACATACTGTATTACAACTTCTCTATGTTTTATAAACTATTTTACTAGCCATAGATTCATCAAAATAAGCAAACAACACATAGAAAACAGAATCTGTCAAAAACAGAACAGTCTGTAGTAATCTGGATCAAACGTATACTTCTGGAACTCATAAAATTCTCAAATAAATTTATGGACCTGAGGAATTTATCTATTAATCATCTGCAAAAAGAATTAACTAAATATCACTCTCCAAATAAAAATGGCAACAATTCTCGTGAGCGCTAAAGTTTCTGTTTTTGACAGCATGATCAACAAGACTTCCCCCAAGTCTTCCCAAAGGTTCTACTTGGAACAAACACTAATTAAAAGCATAAAACCACATCTAAACAGAGTCTATATGAATTATTTATTACTAAACAGTAAAAAAAGAAAGGAACTAAAATAAAATTGGGTTGCCTCCCAACAAGCGCTATCGTTTAATGCCCCTAGCTAGGCATGATGATTTCAATGATGCTCACATAAAGGATAAGAATTGTAACATAAGGAGAGCATCATGAAGAATATGACTAGCACATTTAAGTCTAACCCACTTCCTATGCATAGGGATTTTGTGAGCAAACAACTTGTGGGAACAAGAATCAACTTGGATAGGAAGGTAAAACAAGCATAACTTCAAAACTTTAAGCACATAGAGAGGAAACTTTATATTATTGCAATTCCTACAAGCATATATTACTCCCTCATAATAATTTTCAGTAGCATCATGAATGAATTCAACAATATAGCCAGCACCTAAAGCATTCTTTTCATGATCTACAAGCATACAAAATTTACTACTCTCCACATAAGCAAAATTCTTCTCATGAATAATAGTGGGAGCAAACTCAACAAAATAACTATCATGTGATTGAAAATTAAGATCAAGATTACAAGTTTCATGGTTATCATTATTCTTTAAAGGATACATGTCATCACGATAATCATCATAGATAGGAGGCATGCTTTCATCATAATAAATTTGCTCATCAAAACTTGGGGAACAAAAAATATCATCTTCATCAAACATAGCTTCCCCAAGCTTGTGGCTTTGCATATCATTAGCATCATGTATATTCAAGGAATTCATACTAACAACATTGCAATCATGCTCATCATTCAAATATTTAGTGCCAAACATTTTGTAGATTTATTTTTCTAGCACTTGAGCACAATTATCCTTTCCATCATACTCACGAAAGATATTAAAAAGGTGAAGCGTATGAGACAAACTCAATTCCGTTTTTTTATAGTTTTATTTTATAAACTAAACTAGTGATAAAACAAGAAACTAAAAGACTCGATTGCAAGATCTAAAGATATACCTTCAAGCACGCACCTCCCCGGCAACGGCGCTAGAGAAGAGCTTGATGTCTACTACATAACCTTCTTCTTGTAGACGTTGTTGGGCCTCCAAGTGCAGAGGTTTGTAGGACAGTAGCAAATTTCCCTCAAGTGGATGACCTAAGGTTTATCAATCCGTAGGAGGCGTAGGATGAAGATGGTCTCTCTCAAGCAACCCTGCAACCAAATAACAAAGAGTCTCTTGTGTCCCCAACACACCCAATACAATGGTAAATTGTATAGGTGCACTAGTTCGGCGAAGAGATGGTGAAACAAGTGGTATATGGATAGTAGATAAAGGTATTTGTAATCTGAAATAATAAAAACAGCAAGGTAGCAAGTGATAAAAGTGAGCGTAAATGGTATTGCAATGATGGTAAACAAGGCCTAGGGTTCATACTTTCGCTAGTGTAAGTTCCCTCAACAATACTAACATAATTGGATCATAAAACTATCCCTCGACATGCAACAAAGAGTCACTCCAAAGTCACTAATAGCGGAGAACGAACGAAGAGATTATGGTAGGGTACGAAACCACCTCAAAGTTATTCTTTCCAATCAATCCGTTGGGCTATTCCTATAGGTGTCACAAACAGCCCTAGAGTTCGTACTAGAATAACACCTTAAGATACAAATCAACCAAAACCCTAATGTCACCTAGATACTCCAATGTCACCTCAAGTATCCGTGGGCATGATTATACGATATGCATCACACAATCTCAGATTCATCTATTCAACCAACACATAGAACCTCAAAGAGTGCCCCAAAGTTTCTACCGGAGAATCACAACAAAAACGTGTGCCAACCCCTATGGATAGGTTCCCAATGTCACGAAACCCGCAAGTTGATCACCAAGACATACATCAAGTGGCACGTGGTATCCAATTGTCACCACAGATATCCACGGCAAGACATACATCAAGTGTTCTCAAATCTTTAAAGACTCAATCCGATAAGATTACTTCAAAGGGGAAGCTTGATTCATTACAAGAGAAAAGAGGGGGGAAGAAACATCATAGGATCCAAATATAATAGCAAAGCTCGCGATACATCAAGATCGTATCATCTCAAGAACACGAGAGAGAGAGAGATCAAACACATAGCTACTGGTACATACCCTCAGCCCCGAGGGAGAACTACTCCCTCCTCGTCATGGAGAGCACCGGGATGATGAAGATGGCCACCGGAGAAGGATTGCCCTCTCCGGCAGGGTGCCGGAACGGGTCTAGATTGGTTTTTGGTGGCTACGAAGGCTTCTGGCGGCGGAACTCCCGATCTATGTTCCGTTCTGGAAGTTTTAGGGTATATGGAGTTATATAGGCAGAAGAAGCACGTCAGGGGAGCCACGAGGGCCCCACGAGACAGGGGGTGCGCCCTAGGGGGGAGCCCCCCACCCTCATGAGCACCTCGTTCCTTCCTTGACGTGGGGTCCAAGTCCATCAGGTGTGTTTCCTTCCAAATATAACTTCTCCAGTTGATTTCGTTCCGTTTCGACTCCGTTTGATATTCCTTTTTCTCGAAACACTAAAATAGGCATAAAACACCAAATCTGGGTTGGGCCTCCGGTTAATAGGTTAGTCCCAAAAAATAATATAAAAGTGGATAATAAAGCCCAATATTTCCTAAAACAGTAGATAATATAGCATGGAGCAATCAAAAATTATAGATACGTTGGAGACGTATCAGGTGGCCAGTGCTGATGGTGTTGTGATACGTCCATTTTGCATCATGCTTTTATATCGATATTTATTGCATTATGGGCTGTTATTACACATTATGTCACAATACTTATGCCTATTCTCTCTTATTTTAGAAGGTTTACATAAAGAGGGAGAATGCCCATAGCTGGGATTCTGGGCTGGAAAAGGAGCAAATATTAGAGACATATTCTACACAGCTCCAAAAGTCCTGAAACTTCACAGAAGATGTTTTCAGAATATATAAAAAATACTGAGCACAAGAAGTTCACTAGGGGGGACACACCCTGCCCACGAGGGTGGGGGGCGCGCCCTACCCCCTGGGCGCGCTCCCTACCGTGGGCCCCCTGGTGGCCCTCCGATGGCCATCTTCTGCTATATGGAGTCTTTCGATGAGAAAAAATCATAAGCCATCTTCTCGGACGAAACTCCGCCGCCACGAGGCGGAACATTGGCGGATCCAACCTAGGGCTCCGGCAGAGCTGTTCTGCCGGGGAAACTTCCCTCCGGGAGGGGGAAATCATCGCCATCGTCATCACCAACGCTCCTCTCATCGGGAGAGGGCAATCTCCATCAACATCTTTACCAGCACCATCTCCTCTCAAAACCCTAGTTCATCTCTTGTATCCAATTCTTGTCTCCAAGTCCGGGATTGGTACTAGAAGGTTGCTAGTAGTGTTAATTACTCCTTGTAGTTGATGCTAGTTGGTTTATTTGGTGGAAGATCATATGTTCAGATCCTATATGCATATTAATACCCCTCTGATTATGAACATGATTATGCTTTGTGAGTAGTTACGTTTGTTCCTAAGGACATGGGAGAAGTCTTGCTATTAGCAGTCATGTGAATTTGGTATTCGTTCGATATTTTGATGAGATGTATGTTGTCTCTCCTCTAGTGGTGTTATGTGAACGTCGACTACATAACACTTCACCATTATTTGGGCCTAGAGGAAGGCATTGGGAAGTAATAAGTAGATGATGGGTTGCTAGAGTGACAGAAGCTTAAACCCTAGTTTATGTGTTGCTTCGTAAGGGGCTGATTTGGATCCATATGTTTCATGCTATGGTTAGGTTTACCTTAATACTTTTGTTGTAGTTGCGTATGCTTGCAATAGAGGTTAATCATAAGTGGGATGGTTGTCCAAGTAAGGACAGTACCCAAGCACCGGTCCACCCACATACCAAATTATGAAAGTACCGAACGCGAATCATATGAACGTGATGAAAACTAGCTTGACGATATTCCCATGTGTCCTTGGGAGCGCTTTTCTCTATATAAGAGTTTGTCCAGGCTAGTCCTTTGCTACAAAAAGGATTGGGCCACTTTGTTGCACTTTATTTACTTTTGTTACTTGTTGCTCGTTACAAATTATCCTATCACAAAACTATCTGTTACCACTTATTTCAGTACTTGCAGAGAATACCTTGCTGGAAACCGCTTATCATTTCCTTCTGCTCCTCGTTGGGTTCGACACTCTTACTTATCGAAAGGACTATGATAGATCCCCTATACTTGTGGGTCATCAAGACTCTTTTCTGGCGCCGTTGCCGGTGAGTGAAGCGCCTTTGGTAGGTGGAATTTGGTAAGGAAAATTTATATAGTGTGCTAAAATTTACTGTCACTTGTTACTATGGAAAGTAATCCTCTGAGGGGCTTGTTTGGGGTATCTTCACCCCAACCAGTAGAGCAAAGAGTTGCTCCTCAACCTACTGAACCTACTGAAAATGAAAATGTCTGCTTTGAAATTCCTTCGGGTATGATAGAAAAACTGCTAGCTAATCCTTTTGTAGGAGACGGAACAACGCATCCTGATGAGAACCCAATATATGTGGATGAAGTTTGTGGATTATTTAAGCTTGCAGGTGTACCCGGAGATGTTATTAAGAAGAAGGTCTTCCCTTTATATTTGAAGGAAGATGCATTGACATGGTATAGGCTATGTGATTATACGGGGTCATGGAACTACAAACGATTGAAATTGGAATTTCATCATAAGTTTTATCCTATGCATCTTGTTCATCGTGATCACAATTATATATATAATTTTTGGCCTCGCGAAGGAGAAAGCATCGCTCAAGCTTGGGGAAGGCTTAAATAAATGTTATATTCATGCCCCAATCATGAGCTCTCAAGAGAGATGATTATTCAAAATTTATATGCTCGGCTTTTTGATAACAATCGCACCATGCTCGATACTTCTTGTGTTGGCTCTTTTATGACGAAGACTATTGAATTCAAATGGGATTTATTGGAAAGAATTAAATGCAACTCTGAAGATTGGGACCTCGACGAAGGTAAGGAGTCAGGTATGACACCTAAGTTTGATTGTGTTAAATCTTTTATGGATGCTGATGTTTTCCGTAAATTTAGCACTAAATATGGACTTGACTCTGAGATAGTAGCTTCTTTATGTGAATCTTTTGCTACTCATGTTGATCTCCCTAGGGAGAAGTGGTTTAAATATCATCCTCCCATAGAAGTAAAAGTAGCTGCACCTATTAAAGTTGAAGAAAAGACTATCACTTATAATGATCCTATTGTTCCTACTTCACTATTAAGATAAAAGATCATGCTAAAGCTTCAACTGTGGTTCGTAAAAGCAATATTAGAACTTATACACCTCCTGAACAAGTTAAAGTTGAACCTAATATTGCTATTGTTAAAGATCTCTTGTCTGATAATATCGATGGGCATGTTATTCATTTCCGTGATGAGACTGCTAGAATTGCTAAACCTTATGCTAAAGATAAACCTAGATCTTTGGTAGGCATGCCTGTTATTTCTGTTAAAATAGGAGATCATTGTTATCACGGCTTATGTGATATGGGTGCTAGTGCTAGTGCAATACCTTTTGACTTATACAAAGAAATTATGCATGACATTGCACCCGCTGAGTTAGAAGATATTGATGTCACAATTAAACTTGCCAATAGAGATACTATGTCACCAATGGGAATTGTTAGAGATGTTGAAGTCTTGTGTGGGAAAACTAAATATCCTGCTGATTTTCTTGTTCTTGGTTCCCCACAAGATAGCTTTTGTCCCATTATATTTGGTAGACCCTTCTTAAACACTGCTAATGCTAAGATAGATTGCAAAAAGGATGTTGTTACTATCGGTTTAGATGATATGTCTCATGAATTTAATTTCTCTAAATTTAGTAGACAACACCGTGAAGAAGAATTACCTAGTAAGGATGAAATTATTGGTCTTGCTTCTATTCCCGTACCTCCTAGTGATCCTTTAGAACAATATTTGCTAGACCATGAAAATGATATGTTTATGAATGAAAGAAGGGAAATGATATTTGCTAGATGAAGTATTCTGAAACACAATATGCCTGTTGAAATCCTAGGGGATCCTCCTCCACCCAAGGGTGATCCCGTGTTTGAGCTTAAACCATTGCCTGATACTCTTAAATATGCTTATCTTGATGAGAAAAAGATATATCCTATTATTATTAGTGCTAACCATTCAGAGCATGAGGAAGAGAGATTATTGAAAACTTTGAAGAAGCACCGTGCTGCTATTGGGTATACTCTTGATGATCTTAAGGGCATTAGTCCCACTCTATGTAAACATAAAATAAATTTGGAAGAAGGTGCTAAACCAGTTCATGATCATCAACGATGGCTGAATCCTAAAATGAAAGAAGTGGTAAGAAAGGAAATACTAAAGCTCCCTGAGGCAGGTATAATCTATCCCGTTGCTGATAGTCAGTGGGTAAGCCCTGTCCATTGTGCCCTAAGAAGGGAGGTATTACTATCGTTCCTAATGATAAAGATGAATTGATTCCTCAAAGAATTATTATAGGTTATAGGATGGTAATTGATTTTCGCAAATTAAATAAGGCCACTAAAAAGGATCATTACCCATTACCTTTTATCGATCAAATGCTAGAAAGATTATCCAAACATACACATTTTTGCTTTCTAGATGGTTATTCTGGTTTCTCTCAAATACCTGTGCCAGCCAAGGATCGATCAAAGACTACTTTTACTTGCCCTTTTGGTAATTTTGCTTATAGACGTATGCCTTTTGGTTTATGTAATGCACCTGCTACCTTTCAAAGATGCATTATGGCTATATTCTCTGACTTTTGTGAAAAGATTTGTGAGGTTTTCATGGATGATTTCTCCGTCTATGGATCATCTTTTGATGATTGCTTGAGCAACCTTGCTCGAGTTTTGCATTGATGTGAAGAAACTAATCTTGTCTTGAATTGGGAAAAGTGCCACTTTATGGTTAATGAAGGTATTGTCTTGGGGCATAAAGTTTCTGAAAGAGGTATTGAAGTTGATAAAGCCAAGGTTGATGCTATTGAAAAGGTGCCATGCCCCAAGGTCATCAAAGGTATAAGAAGTTTCCTTGGTCACGCCGGATTTTATAGGAGGCTCATTAAGGACTTCTCAAAAATTTCTCGGCCTCTGACTAATTTATTACAAAAAGATATACCATTTGTCTTTGATGATGATTGTGTAGAAGCATTTGAAATACTTAAGAAAGCATTGATCTCTGCACCTATTGTTCAGCCACCTGATTGGAATTTACCCTTTGAAATTATGTGTGATGCTAGTGATTATGCTGTAGGTGCTGTTCTAGGGCAAAGAGTTGATAAGAAATTACACGTTATTCAATATGCTAGTAAAACCCTAGACAATGCTCAAAGAAATTATGCTACTACTGAAAAAGAATTCTTAGCAGTTGTATTTGCTTGTGATAAGTTCAGACCTTATATTGTTGATTCTAAAGTAACTATTCACACTGATCATGCTGCTATTAACTATCTTATGGAAAAGAATGATGCTAAACCTAGACTTATTAGATGGGTTCTCTTGCTACAAGAATTTGACTTACATATTGTTGATAGAAAGGGAGCTGAGAACCCCGTTGCAGACAACTTGTCTAGGTTAGAAAATGTGCTTGATGACCCACTACCTATTGATGATAACTTTCCTGATGAGCAATTAAATGTCATAAATGCTTCTCATACTGCTCCATGGTATGCTGATTATGCTAATTACATTGTTGCCAAATTCATACCACCTAGTTTCACATACCAGCAAAAGAAAAAAATCTTCTATGATTTGAGGCATTACTTTTGGGATGACCCACATCTTTATAAAGAAGGAGTAGATGGTGTTATTAGACGTTGTGTACCTGAGCATGAACAAGAACAGATCCTACGCAAGTGTCACTCCCAAGCTTATGGAGGACACCATGCTGGAGATAGAACTGCACATAAGGTATTGCAATTTGGTTTTTATTCGCCTACTCTCTTCAAGGATGCCCATAAGTTTGTCTTATCTTGTGATGAATGTCAAAGAATTGGTAATATTAGTATACGCCAAGAAATGCCTATGAACTATTCACTCATTATTGAACCATTTGATGTTTGGGGCTTTGACTATATGGGACCTTTTCCTGCCTCTAATGGATATACACATATTTTAGTTGCTGTTGATTACGTTACTAAGTGGGTAGAAGCTATTCCAACTAGTAGTGATGATCATAAAACTTCTATTAAAATGCTTAAAGAAGTTATTTTTCCAAGATTTGGAGTCCCTAGATATTTAATGACTGATGGTGGTTCACATTTTATTCATGGTGCTTTCCGTAAAATGCTTGCTAAGTATGATGTTAATCATATAATTGCATCCCCTTATCACCCTCAGTCTAGTGGTCAAGTAGAATTGAGTAATAGAGAGCTCAAATTAATTTTGCAAAAGACTGTCAATAGGTCTAGAAAGAATTGGTCCAAGAAACTTGATGATGCATTATGGGCCTATAGAAGTGCATATAAAAATCCTATGGGTATGTCTCCGTATAAAATGGTCTATGGAAAAGCATGTCACTTACCTCTCAAACTAGAACATAAGGCTTATTGGGCTATTAAAGAGCTCAATTATGATTTTAAACTTGCCGGTGAGAAGAGGTTATTTGATATAAGCTCACTTGATGAATGGAGAACCCAAGCCTACGAAAATGCCAAGTTGTTTAAAGAAAAAGTTAAAAGATGGCATGATAAAAGGATACAAAAGCGTGAGTTTAATGTAGGTGATTATGTATTGCTATACAACTCTCGTTTAAGATTTTTTGCAGGAAAAATTCTCTCTAAATGGGAAGGTCCTTACGTTATCGAGGAGGTCTATCGTTCCAGTGCCATAAAAATCAACAACTTCGAAGGCACAAATCTGAAGGTGGTGAAGGGTCAAAGAATCAAACATTATATCTCAGGTAATCCCATAAATGTTGAAACCAATGTTATTGAAACCGTAACCCCGGAGGAATACATAAGGGACACTTTCCGGAACGTTTCAGACTCCGAAAAGGAATAGGTATGTGGTACGGTAAGTAAGCCGACTCCAAAACAGTTTTTAATGCAATATTTCTCCGTTTTGGAATATTTAGAAAAATAGAAAAATAAGAAGCAGTCCGGGAAGGACACGAGGGCTCCACGAGGGTGGAGGGCGCGCCCTACCCCCTGGGCGCCCCCCTACCTCGTGGGCACCTTGTGTGCTCTCCAGACTCCATTTTCTTACATGTTACGTATTTTGGTCGGTAAAAATTCATTATATAATCTCCCGGAGGTTTTGACTCCCGTATCACGCAATTATCCTCTGTTTGTGTTTCGAGTTGTTGCTGCTGCAGATTAGAGCAAGATGTCTTCGCAAGAGTCAGTCGGGGAGAGCCGGGTTTCTCACCCAGCACCGAGATCAATGACAAACAACAATGTTGACCACTTTGGGCCAACAACAGAGGAAGAGATGGAGGCTGACTTGAAGAGAATAGATGCCATGGAGGAGGATCAAGAAGTCACTTCTCTCTTCCGAGCTGGATTCACAATGGGGGAACTGCAGAGCTCGGCTATTCCAAACTCGGTTATCCCTTCCAATGTTAGATTTCTTTCTTTTGAGAATATGAAAAAGAGTGTCACTGGTTCTCCCGCAGTTATGCAGCACCCTTGAGTGCAGGGAGCTTTGGCTGTTACAGGAAAGCTTCGAAAGGAAATAATGGACCTCAAGCAGCAAGTCAATAAGCTCGAGGAGGAAAATCGTATCCTGAGGGGCATCATCGCCAAGAATATCACATCACCATCCCCGAAAAAGGAGACATAACCACATGGGTATGGGCACTCCCCTTGGCAACTGCCAAGCTTGGGGGAGTGCCCCGGTATCGTATCACCATCACTTTTATCTTTACCGTTTTTCTTAGTTCGATCCTTTTGATAATATCTTGATCTAGTAGAATAAAGTTTTAGTATGATCTAGTTGTGAGGTATCGTATCACCATCACTTTTATCTTTACCGTTTTTCTTAGTTCGATCCTTTTGATAATATCTTGATCTAGTAGAATAAAGTTTTAGTATGATCTAGTTGTGAGTTTTGCTTTATGATCCTTCTATGTAATCGAGTCCGTGAGCTATATATAATAAAGATTAGTGCTGAGTCAAGGGCTTGATTATTTTTCCATGATCTTGAGTGAATAAAAGAAAAGAGAAAGAATAAAAAGGAAACAAAGAGATCATATGGATCTTATGCAGAGTAATGAGCTCGCATAGAAAAAAGTATGATGAATAAAAGTTGTTGAGAGTTGACAAACATAGTTTTGGTAATCGTTGCGATTAATAGGAAGTAATAAAGAAAGAGAGGTCTTCACATATAAATATACTATCTTGGACATCTTTTATGATTGTGAGCACTCATTAAAATATAACATGCTAAAGAGTTGACGTTGGACAAGGAAGACAACGTAATGGGTTATGTTTTCTTACATCTGAGATAAATTATATTGTCATGGATCATCAAACATGGTTGATCTTGCCTTTCTCCCTCATGCTAGCCAAATTCATTGCACCAAGTAGAGATACTACTTGTGCTTCCAAATACCCTTAAACAAGTTTTGCCATGAGAGTCCATCATACCTACCTATGGATTGAGTAAGATCCTCCAAGTAAGTTGTCATCGGTGCAAGCAATAAAAAAATTGCTCTCTAATTATGTATGACTTATTAGTGTGGGAGAAAATAAGCTTTATACGATCGTGTGATATGGAAGAAATAAAAGCGATAGACTACATAATCAAGGTCCATATCACAAGTGGCAATATAAAGTGATGTTCTTTCGCATTAAGATTTTGTGCATCCAACCATAAAAGCGCATGACAACCTCTGCTTCCCTCTGCGAAGGGCCTATCTTTTACTTTTATCTCCTACCTTGCATAAGAGTCATGGTGATCTTCACCCTTCCTTTTTACATTTTATCCTTTGGCAAGCACAGTATGTTGGAAAGATCTTGGTATATATGGCTAATTGGATGTGAGTTTTCATGAACTATTATTGTTGACATTACCCTTGAGGTAAAACGCTGGGAGGCAAAACTATAAGCCCCTATCTTTCTCTGTGTCCGATTAAAACTCCATACCCATAAATATTGCGTGAGTGTTAGCAATTTTGAAAGACTATATGATAGTTGAGTATGTGGACTTGCTGAAAAGCTCTTATATATTGACTATTTCCTATGTTATGATAAATTGCAATTGCTCCAATGACTGAAATTATAGTTTGTTAGTTTTCAATGAAGTTTGCGATTCATACTTGAAATTGTGATTGAATTATTACTCTAGCATAAGAAATCATATGACAAGAATTATGTAAGTTGCTGTTCTAAGAATGATCATGATGCCCTCATGTCCGTATTTTACTTTTATCGACACCTCTATCTCCAAACATGTGGACATATTTTTCGATTTCGGCTTTCGCTTGAGGACAAGCGAGGTCCAAGCTTGGGGGAGTTGATATGTCCATTTTGCATCATGCTTTTATATCGATATGTATTGCATTATGGGCTGTTATTACACATTTTGTCACAATACTTATGCCTATTCTCTCTTATTTTACAAGGTTTACATAAAGAGGGAGAATGCCGGCAGCTGGGATTCTAGGCTGGAAAAGGAGCAAATATTAGAGACCTATTCTGCACAGCTCCAAAAGTCCTAAAACTTCATGGAAGACGTTTTCAGAATATATAAAAAATACGGAGTGCAAGAAGTTCACTAGGGGGCACACCCTGCCCACGAGGGTGGGGGCGCGCCCTACCCCCTGGGCGCGCCCCCTACCTCATGGGCCCCCTGGTGGCCCTCCGATGGCCATCTTCTGATATATGGGGTGTTTTTTGGCTGTCTGGAAAACCCTCATTTATGTATGTATGTTTGCCATGTCATACCTTGGGGCATGTCGCTCTGTTTTGAGTGTTTGATATATGGGATTGTTGATCTCATGATGCTCTACACGATGGTGTGATTTTCATGCATGTTAGCATGCATTATGCCATGTTAATCCCTGTTGCAAGAGTGCTATATGATGTTAACTGCTGAAACTTGCCATAACTTGCCAATTTGTCTTTTTCATTGCATTTCGTGTGTTTATCTTTTGAGCATCATGTCAGCATGTTTTAGGAGCATATTCATGCCATCTTTAAAGTGGTGCAATCCAGGTATTTTTATGTGCCTTTTGGTGACTAGCACAAGCTTGTGAAGTGTGCTACTTGATGTTGCTGATTTCTGAGTCTGAGTGATTTTTGCCAAGTCTGTAACTGTTATAATATGTTGCCTTGTTAACTTGAAGCTACCATTTATTCCATGCATAATCTGGAGATGCCTAGTTGACATGTTTTGATTTCCATGTTATGCTCTATCATGCCATGGCTTTTGATGCCTCATATATGTCCTGTAGCATATGTTTTCATTGCCATCAACATGCCTAAATGATGTTCCAGTCTTCTGTTAACTTCATGATGCCATGTTGTGAGCTTGTTATTGATTAGTCTATGCCTCTTTTGGTGATGTTCCTATTACATGATTTGAATTATGCTATGAGTAATTTGCCCACATGCCAAGTTTGATAATTTTGGACTTCATATGACCTCTGTTGCAAGCTTGCAAACATGCTATGTTGATGTTGTTGTTTTACACTTGCTGAAACTGTTACAACATTCAAACTTGCCTTGCTGGTTCCCACTAGTCTGTAAGCCATATGGTTATGATGCCTTGATGTTATTTTCTCCTTGTTATGTGTACTTTGATTCCATGACCTTGGTTTCCATATAACCTGATGCATTTTGTCTCTTTCTTGCTCTCAAGTTGACATCATGCTAAATCTGTCAACCTGTTAATAGCATGTTCCTTTTTGCAAGCATCATAGTAATTACTCCATGCTTCATATGAACTTGTGCCCATTGGCTAAGTTGAAGTATATCATGTCTATTACATGTCCATGTCTTTTGCATCTTTATTAAAGTTGTTCTGCTTCCTGTTATGTGCCTCCAAAGTCAGCATCATACTGTTATGTTTTGCATTCCTAGATTTCCTTATAAGTCTGAGAATCAGCCTATATCATGTTGCATCTTGTCTTGTTGTTTGCCATTGATCTATGGCTCATAGTAATCATGTTTTGCCATGTTTATCCTGTACTTTAATGCCATGCTTTTGTTTGCCATGATCTTGCAATATATCATCATTGTTTCAAGCCTCCAACATGCCAACATGTTTACTCTGCTCATGTATGCCCTGTTTTTCACTAAGTCATAATCTATGTTATTAAGTTGCTTCTTTGCTTGATCATCTTGGATTAATCTTGACACCTAAGAACCTGAACCTTAATGATATTTGAAGCATGTTGTCAATATTTTTAGTGCATATCAAGTTTGTGTCCTTATGTTTCTTGTAGCATGTTGTTTCCTTGATTGCAAAGTGCTTAGTTGCTGTTTTGGGAAGATTGTGTTTGAATCTTGTATTGAGTGTATGTGTTTAACCGTTGCTCCGTTTTGAACATGCATATATGAAACTTGCTTAGTTTTGCATGTAGTTTCATCATGCCATGTTGCATCCATGTTTTGGGGTGTTTGTGATGTTGTTTGGCTTGCATTTGCATCAATGCCATGTTTAACTTGTTTTGCCCATATCTTCTAGGCCGTAGCTCCGAATTAAACGAACTTTATATGTAACTTGGCTAGAAAACTGTGTAGAACATCTTGGTGCACTTTAACTTTATGTTTAACAACTTTAACATTGTGTTTTAATCAGATCTGGACCAATTTCGAAATTTGCATATGAGGACTTACCGGAATTGTTATATGTTGTTTCCGGCCTCATTTAAACTTGCTTTGATGTGTTGTTCTTGTATGCATCATCTGTTGCCATGAGTAGTATCATTTAGACTTGTCATGCATCATACTTGGTTGAGCATCATGTCATGTTTCTGTGTTGTGTTTTTACCATGTTGTTTGCTTCTTTCTGGTTGTGCTCCTTCTCGACAGTTCCTCTTTCGTTGCGATTGTGAGGATTCGTTCATCTACGTGGCTTCATCTTATTCATGGACTCGTTCTTCTTCCTAGCAGGATTTCAGGCAAGATGACCGTCACCTTGGATCTCACTACCACCTTTGCTATGCTAGTTGTCTCGATGCTATCGCTATGTCGTGCTACCTACCATTTGTTTATCAAGCCTCCCAAATTTCCATGATATCCTCTAACCTTTTTACCCTTCCTAGCAAACCGTTGTTTGGCTATATTACCGCTTTGCTCAGCCTCTCTTATAGCGTTGCTAGTTGCAGGTGCAGTTGCAGGTTGTTCCATGTTGGGACATGGATATCATGGGATATCACAATATCTCTTATTTAATTAATGCATCTATATACTTGGTAAAGGATGGAAGGCTCGTCCTTATGCCTGGTGTTTTGTTCCACTCTTGTCACCCTAGTTTCCGTCATACCGGTGTTATGTTCCTTGATTTCGCATCCCTAACACGATGAGGGGTATGGGACCCTTTTGACGTTTCGCTTTGAATAAAACTCTTCCAGCAAGGACCAACAATGGTTTTAACATTTTCCATAATAATACTTGAACCTAATAATTAATTGGCATAGGGCGTCGCGAACCCGAGGATTTTCTACATAGCAGGGGGCCAGTGCTAATGGTGTTGTGATACGTCCATTTTGCATCATGCTTTTATATCGATATTTATTGCATTATGGGCTGTTATTACACATTATGTCACAATACTTATGCCTATTCTCTCTTATTTTACAAGGTTTACATAAAGAGGGAGAATGCCGGCAGCTGGGATTCTGGGCTGTAAAAGGAGCAAATATTAGAGATCTATTCTGCACAGCTCCAAAAGTCCTGAAACTTCACGGAAGACATTTTCAGAATATATAAAAATACTGAGCGCAAGAAGTTCACTAGGGGGGCCACACCCTGCCCACGAGGGTGGGGGGCGCGCCCTAGCCCCTGGGCGCGCCCCCTACCTCGTGGGCTCCCTGGTGGCCCTCCGATGGCCATCTTCTGCTATATGGAGTCTTTCGATAAGAAAAAATCATAAGCCATCTTCTCGGACAAAACTCCGCCACCATGAGGCGAAACATTGGCGGATCCAATCTAGGGCTCCGACAGAGCTGTTCTGCCGGGTAACTTCCCTCCGGGAGGGGGAAATCATCGCCATTGTCATCACCAACGCTCCTCTCATCGGGAGAGGGCAATATCCATCAACATCTTCACCAGCACCATCTCCTCTCAAAACCCTAGTTCATCTCTTGTATCCAATTCTTGTCTCCAAGTCCGGGATTGGTACTAGTAGGTTGCTTTGGTTTATTTGGTGGAAGATCATATGTTCAGATCCTATATGCATATTAATACCCCTCTGATTATGAACATGATTATGCTTTGTGAGTAGTTACGTTTGTTCCTGAGGACATGGGAGAAGTCTTGCTATTAGTAGTCATGTGAATTTGGTATTCGTTCGATATTTTGATGAGATGTATGTTGTCTCTCCTTTAGTGGTGTTATGTGAACATAGACTACATAACACTTCACCATTATTTGGGCCTAGAGGAAGGCATTGGGAAGTAATAAGTAGATGATGGGTTGCTAGAGTGACCGAAGCTTAAACCCTAGTTTATGTGTTGCTTCGTAAGGGGCTGATTTGGATCCATATGTTTCATGCTATGGTTAGGTTTACCTTAATACTTTTGTTGTAGTTGCGGATTCTTGCAATAGAGGTTAATCATAAGTGGGATGGTTGTCCAAGTAAGGACAGTACCCAAGCACCGGTCCACCCACATACCAAATTATGAAAGTACCAAACGCGAATCATATGAACGTGATGAAAACTAGCTTGATGATATTCCCATGTGTCCTCGGGAGCACTTTTCTCTATATAAGAGTTTGTCAAGGCTTATCCTGTGCTACAAAAAGGATTGGGCCACCTTGCTGCACTTTATTTACTTTTGTTACTTGTTGCTCGTTACAAATTATCCTATCACAAAACTATCTGTTACCACTTATTACAGTACTTGCAGAGAATACCTTGCTGGAAACCACTTATCATTTCCTTCTGCTCATCGTTGGGTTCGACACTCTTACTTATCAAAAGGACTACGATAGATCCCCTATACTTGTGGGTCATCATGTTGGTCCCAAACGGGCTGCCTGCAGGGCCGCGTCGGGGAAACTTGAGGGCTGGTTTTACTCGTAGCTTGTCCCATCCGGTGTACCCTGAGAACAAGATCGCGCAACTCTTATCAGGCTAGGTCAGTGCATCGGGAGGTCTTGCTGGACTTGTTTTACCATTGTCGAAATGTCTTGTGCACCTGGATTCCGAGTCTGATCGGAGGGTCCCATGATGGAGGATTGTCTCCGCGGATCGTGAGCTTGTCAAGGGCTAAGTTGGGACACCCCTACAGGGTTTAAACTTTCAAGAGCAGTGCCCGCGGTTATGTGGCAGATGGGAATTTGTTAATATCTAGTTGTAGAAGACTTGAAGTAAACTCAATTAAAATACACCAACCGCGTTGCGTAACCATGACTGTCTCTTTTCAGGGAAGTTTGAGAGGAGAACACGGTTGGGTTATGTTTGAACGTAAGTAGTTCAGGATCACTTACTGATTGTTACTAGTTTGCGACCGTTTGCGTAGTTTCTCATCTTACTCTTGTACTTGTAAGTTAGCCACCTTACTTTGCTTAGTCGCTGCTGCAACCTCACCACTTACCCTTTCCTACCCCTTTAAGCTTTGCTAGTCTTGATACCGATGGTAATGGGATTGCCGAGTCCTCGTGGCTCACAGATTACTACACCAACAGTTGCAGGTACAGGTAATGCGATGATCATGACGTGAGAGCGATGTTTTGCTTGTGTTGGAGTTCTTCTTCTTCTTCGTCGATCTTGGGTTAGGTTCCTGGTCGGCATCCTGGGCTAGCAGGGTGCATGTCGTTTGAGATTTTGTTTGTGTTTCATCCGTAGTCGGATGTTGTTCTCTTGTATGATGTATTGGTGTATTTTTGCAGCATTTGTATGCCTTGTATGTATCCCCAACTGTTTATGTAATGCGTTGATGTAATGATATCCACCTTGTAAAAGTGTGTCAATATGCTGTTCTATCCTTGGTGGGACCTTCGAGTCTCTTTAGGATAGATTCACATATTGGGCGTGACAATTTGGTATCAGAGGCTCGACCGACCACATGAGCCCCCTTATTTGATCGTGTAGTTTGGCCGTTGTTGAGTCTAGAAAAAAACTTCTTCAGAGTCTAGTGAGAGTAGGAATTCTTTTTACTCCTCCGTCCCTTCGTCGCTCTGGTAAGGAATCTTGACGTAGGTGTTTTGACTTACTCCTCTTCCCCTTCAATTTTTTTAGGATCACGCAGTTAGTTTTCGTTCGTTGCGATGCCAGCTCTTTTCATCCGCTGCTTCTCTCGTCAAGTTGATTCGATCCTCTTCATCTTCTGCGAGGTTGACCCTTAGTTCTTTCTCAATGATGTTGCTCCCTCGTGTGAAGTTGTCTTTGTTTTTCCACCCACCCACCCTTTTTTCTTCTCGGAGCCGGAGTCCGTAATCGAGTATCCATCCTACTCGTGCGAAGCCTTTGCATTCTTTCCTCAATTATTTCAACCGATGTTTTTCTCTTCAAGTTATTCGTCAGTTCCCCGTTTCAAGTTGACTTTGTTTTACCTGCCCCACCCCTTTTCTTCCCAGAATCTGAGCCTCTATTTGAGCATCAATTTCATCCGTGTGGAGCCTCTGCAATCTTTCCTTAGTTGTCTCAACCAGTGAATTCTCGTCAAGTTCATCATTGTTCGTATCGTTTTCTTTCCGGTGGATCCAATTCAAGATTTTTGTTGTGGATCATATTCTTTTCCTCGACTCAAGTGTTTCCCCTTGCTCGTTCACCTTTCGACATTTTATCGTTCCGGAGTGTTGAAGACATCTCAGAAGATTCGTGTTTGCATTCAATTATTTCCAGGTTGTCACCTCAATGAAGTCTTTTAGTTGTTCCGGTGCATCATCTCTCTCTTCAACAAGTCCCTTCCAACGGTGCTTCTTTCAGTGGGCCCTAACCCACAGGTCTTTTCCTAGGATCTTACCTGACTCTTCTAGTTTTCTCGGAGCTATTCTCAGATTCTTTTCGAAGTATGACATAAGTATGATTTCATCAGTCAGATGCTTTTGCAAGATCAATTTCAAATCATTTTCATTGTTGGCTCAATCTCTTTGCTTTTCATTCTCCTGGAGTATCTCAACAATTTTGGTGATGTTCCTCATCGTCATTCTCAACGTTTGAAGACCGAAGAAGAGGTTTTACCCTAAAGCTTGTCTGTTCTCTCAAAGATTCGTGGTTCTAACTTCATGCCATCCACTCAAATTGTTTCCAATCATGTGATTCTTTTCTTACCCAGCCGGAGTATTTCAAGAGTTGTTTTCCATTTCGATTATCCGGAGGTCTCCATTTCAGAATATTTCTTCCTTCCAATCTTTCAGCTTCGTTCGTTCCCTTATTTGTACCGGTGCTTCGTTCAAGCTATCTTTAATCCGTTTGCGATCTCTTCGTTCTCTTGCATCTTGATTCCTTCAAGTATCTTCGTGCGTTAGTAATGCTTTCTGGAGATTCATTCTCTTTCTTCTTTCTTTTTCAAATTCATGCGGTGGTTCATTCAAGATTTCTTTTCTGTTGTTATCGTATCAATTAATTCATTCTTTCCAAATCCTACCGGTGGTTCATGAAGATTCCCCCATGTTCGTGCTATATCTCTCTTCAATTCTTTTCAAGAAGAATAAGTTGCATGCCAAATACATTTGTCATCAATTAAATTTGATGAAGGATATGCATAACGTAATTCTTATTCTCATTTCTTCATGGCCAAGAAATTCCTTGCTTCGGAGATTGTTCATGATGAATAATCTCTCGGTTCTAAATCGTCCATTTTTCTTTCCGGAGTTCCAAGTTTTTCTCGCTTATCTCGTCGGAAACTCAATCTAAATCATAGTAAGGCTTTGATCTTATTCTTTTCATCCTTAACTTCCTTCTCATCATCCTTTTGTTATCGGAGTTCACCATGGTGGTTCATAAGGATTTAATTCATTCTTCAAGTGTTCATCAAGATTCTTGTTGAAGGAGCGCAAGCATATTTTCCCTTGCGTCTCGAAGTGCAATTAATTCTCCGTATGCTTTTGAAGTGGAGTTTTGCATTTCTTCATTCTTCTCAGCTACTCAATCATTTGGTTGTGGCATAAATTCACCTCAAGTTTTGAGATGTTTTCCTTATGCCCACAACAAGCTTATTCTTTTCGTTGGTGAATTCCCAAGAACTTCGTTCAACCTTCTTCGTAAGGATCCTTTTCAAACTCAATTGTGGTAGAAGTTGTCATATTCTTCTCCATTCTTTTCATTACACTCTTGTATTTATTCCAGAGGCGTGGTGTTGTTTCTCTCGTCAAGTATCGTTCCAGCTTGCCAAGTTCATGTTCTATTCCATCCCATGTTCAATCGGGATGCTATCCCAATTATTTTGTTCTTATTCCTTTTCTATCTTGTTCTAACCGGAGTGGTTTCATAGTCCATCTTGTTCCTTCAGCTTTTGTTTTTTGTCATATAAGTCGTTCCTCTTTTCTACCCGAGTGCTCTCGGTCTTGTTCACCTTCTCTCTTGCATTTTTGTTTCACCTCTTCTTCTTTCTCTTCCGTCTTGTTCCTAAGATCTTGGGACGAGATCTCTTATTAGTGGAGGAGAGTTGTAACGCCCCGAGTCCGATGCGCCAGGTGTCTTACAGCTATTCGCCGTCATTGCCATGTCATTCGCTTGCGTGTTGCACTTTGCCATGTCATCATGTGCATCTCATTTGCATTCATGTTCGTCTCTTGCTTCCGGTCACTTTATCCGTTGTCCGCTTCGACATCCGACACTCTCACATGCACCCGTTGCTCCTCTCAGACCTTGTTTCTTGAGCGGGATAAAAAAATTCTCAGAATGGGCCAAGATTTGTTGAGTGGCCTTGGTATATCACCAGTAGATCACCTGTCAAATTTCGTCCCATTTGGAGGTTGTTTGATGCCAGCGGTTAATTGTGTAACCGCAAAATCCCTCTCTCTTTGCAGCCCACCACCCCTTCACAACATCCCACTAGACCATCTAAAACCCCTCCATGCTTTCAGTCATTGTATCAGGATTGTGTGGGCGAAAACCGCACCTCATTTGGACTCTCTTAGCTCCCTCAACCTATAAATTACCCTCCCCCATCCAAATCAGTGGACGAAACCCTAGATCCACTCCTCCCCGCGCCACCAGACATGTCCACCGCCTCCAGCCACGTCTACCGGACCAATCGCGTGCCGCCACCTCACCTTCGCCACCTCTCGCACTCACTCAGGGGCCGCCACGTGGCGCCGCCGGCCTCCTCTCTCCTCCACGCTGCCGCGGGCCCGCGAGGCCCATCGCCGGCCCTCTCGGCCAGCATCGCGCCGCCGCCCCACGCGCTCTCTTGCCCACGAGCCGCCGCCACCTGCCGCGCTTGATACGTCTCCAACGTATCTATAATTTTTGATTGCTCCATGCTATTATATATTCTGTTTTGGATGTTTAATGGGCTTATTTATACACTTTTATATTATTTTTGGGACTAACCTATTAAATGAAGGCCCATCCCAAATTGTTGTTTTTTTTGCCTATTTCAGTGTTTCGCAGCAAAAGAATATCAAACGGAGTCCAAACGGAATGAAACCTTCGGGAGCGTGATTTTTGGAACAAATGTGATCCAGAGGACTTGGAGTGGACGTCAAGCAATCAACGAGGAGGCCACAAGGCAGGGGACACGGCCTCCACCATCATGGGCCCCTCGTGGCTCCACTGACCTACTTCTTCCTCCTATATATACCTACGTACCCCCAAACCACCGAGGAGCACCACGAAAACCTAATTCCACCACCGCAACCTTCTGTACCCGTGAGATCCCATCTTGGGGCCTTTTCCGGTGCTCCGCCGGAGGGGGCATTGATCACGGAGGGCTTCTACATCAACACCATAGCCTCTCCGATGATGTGTGAGTAGTTTACCTCAGACCTTCGGGTCCATAGTAATTAGATAGATGGCTTTCTCTCTCTCTTTGGATCTGAATACAAAGTTCTCCTCGATTCTCTTGGAGATCTATTCGATGTAATCTTCTTTTGCGGTGTGTTTGTCGAGATGGGATGAATTGTGGGTTTATGATCAAGATTATCTATGAACAATATTTGAATCTTCTCTGAATTCTTTTATGTATGATTGGTTATCTTTGCAAGTCTCTTCAAATTATCAGTTTGGTTTGGCCTACTAGATTGATCTTTCTTGCAATGGGAGAAGTGCTCAGCTTTGGGTTCAATCTTGCGGTGCTCGATCCCAGTGACAGTAGGGGAAACGACACGTATTGTATTGTTGCCATCGAGGATAAAAAGATGGGGTTTATATCATATTGCATGAGTTTATCCCTCTACATCATGTCATCTTGCTTAAAGCGTTACTCCATTCTTATAAACTTAATACTCTAGATGCATGCTGGATAGCAGTCGATGTGTCGAGTAATAGTAGTAGATGCAGGCAGGAGTCGATCTACTTGTCACGGACGTGATGCCTATATACATGATCATACCTAGATATTCTCGTACCTATGCTAAATTATATCAATTGCTTGACAGTAATTTGTTTACCCACCGTAATACTTATGCTATCTAGAGAGAAGCCACTAGTGAAACCTATGGCCCCCGGGTCTATTTTCCATCGTACTAATCTCCCGTCAACAAGCTATTTCTTACGCCATTTATTTTGCTTTCTTTACTTTTAGTCTTTATCATAAAAATAGCAAAAATATTATCTTATCTTCTCTATCAGATCTCACTTTTGCAAGTGGCCGTGAAGGGATTGACAACCCCTTTATCGCGTTGCTTGCAAGGTTCTTATTTGTTTGTGTAGGTGCAAGGGACTTGAGCGTGGCCTCCTACTGGATTGATACCTTGGTTCTCAAAAACTAAGGGAAATACTTATGCTACTTTGATGCATCACCCTTTCCTCTTCAAGGGGAAACCAACCAGTGCTCAAGAGGTAGCAAGAAGGATTTCTGGCGTCGTTGCTGGGGAGTCTACACACAAGTCAAACATACCAAGTACCCATCACAAACTCTTATCCCTCGCATTACATTATTTGCCATTTGCCTCTCGTTTTCCTCTCCCCCACTTCACCCTTGCCGTTTTATTCACCCTTTTTTCCTTCGCCTTCTTCCCGTATGCATCTTTCTTTGTGTTTTCATGTGCCTTCTATTTTCTTGCATCTTTGCTTGCTAAAAATCTATTGATATGGATCCACTTAAAGTGTTCTACTTGGATCATCTTTGATCCTTATGTGCTCGTGCTGAAACCCCAACTAGCCTAATTAATGGGCAATCTTTAGATGAGCATGCACATATTGTGCGTCACCGTTTGTCTGAAAAAGGGAGACTCTTATGGGATCAAATAAACAGATTGCTATGTTATGCTTGGAATCTTAGTGAAATTTGTGATTTTACTTGTTGCTCTAAGAACCATAAAAAACACCTCCCCTACCTATGTGAGTTTAATGATAATGAAATCTTATCTTCTTATGCAAAAGGTGTTTATAGTTACTATGATATCGAACAAATTGAAGAATTTGTTGCTATTAAGGGTGCTTATGAAGTTGCTTCTTTGATTGAAAAGTATGATATTACTCTCTACGAATCTAATTTTTTTGACATACTTAAATATTGATATGAAAACTATGCTCATAATGTCTGTGTCAAAGAATTTATTGAAAGAATGACCGTTGCTTCGAAAGAAAATAATGATACGCATGAATCTATAGATCATTATGATTCCGATGATTTGACTGAAATATGTTGGGGAATGTAGTAATTTCAAAATTTTCCTACGCACACGCAAGATCATGGTGATGCATAGCAACGAGAGGGGAGAGTGTTGTCTACGTACCCTCGTAGACCGGCAACGGAAGCGTTGACACAACGTAGAGGAAGTAGTCGTACATCTTCCCGATCCGACCGATCCAAGTACCGAACGTACGACACCTCCGAGTTCTGCACACGTTCAACTCGGTGACGTCCCTCGAGCTCCGATCCAACCGAGTGTTTAGGGAGAGTTTCGTCAGCACGACGGCGTGATGACGGTGATGATGTTCTACCGACGCAGGGCTTCGCCTAAGCATTGCTACGATATTACCGAGGTGGAATATGGTGGAAGGGGGCACCACACACGGCTAAGGAACGATCACGAAGATCAACTTGTGTGTCATAGGGTGCCCCTGCCCCCGTATATAAAGGAGGGAGGGGGGAGGTGCGGCCGGCCCCTAGGGGTGCGCCTGGAGGAGTCCTACTCCCACCGGGAGTAGGACTCCCCCCTCTTGCCTTGTTGGAGAAGGAAAGGGGAAGGGGGAAAGAGGAAAGGGGGGCGCCGCCCCCCCTTCCTTGTCCTATTCAGACTAGGGGGGAGGGGGCGTGCGGCCTGCCCTGGTCGGCCCTCCTCTTCTCCCTTAGGGCCCATGTAGGCCCATTAACCCCCGGGGGTTCCGGTAACCACCGGGTACTCCGGTAAAATCCCGATTTCACCCGGAACGATTCTGATATCCAAATATAGGCTTCCAATATATCAATCTTTATGTCTCGACCATTTCAAGACTCCTCGTCATGTCCGTGATCACATCCGAGACTCCGAACAACCTTCGGTACATCAAAACACAAAAACCCTAATTACGATCGTCACCGAACTTTAAGCGTGCGGACCCTACGGGTTCGAGAACTATGTAGACATGACCGAGACACGTCTCCGGTCAATAACCAATAGCGGAACCTGGATGCTCATATTGGTTCCTACATATTCTACGAAGATCTTTATCGGTCAAACCGCATAACAACATACGTTGTTCCCTTTGTCATCGGTATGTTACTTGCCCGAGATTCGATCGTTGGTATCTCAATACCTAGTTCAATCTCGTTACCGGTAAGTCTCTTTACTCGTTCCGTAATACATCATCTCGCAACTAACTTATTAGTTGCAACGCTTGCAAGGCTTGAGTGATGTGTATTACCAAGAGGGCCCAGAGATACCTCTCCAACAATCGGAGTGACAAATCCTAATCTCGAAATATGCCAACCCAACAAGTACCTTCGGAGACACCTGTAGAGCACCTTTATAATCACCCAGTTACATTGTGACGTTTGGTAGCACACAAAGTGTTCCTCCGGTAAATGGGAGTTGCATAATCTCATAGTCATAGGAACATGTATAAGTTATGAAGAAAGCAATAGCAACAAACTAAATGATCAAGTGCTAAGCTAACGGAATGGGTCAAGTCAATCACATCATTCTCCTAATGATGTGATCCTGTTAATCAAATGACAACTCATGTCTATGGCTAGGAAACATAACCATCTTTGATCAACGAGCTAGTCAAGTAGAGGCATACTAGTGACACTCTGTTTGTCTATGTATTCACACATGTATTATGTTTCCGGTTAATACAATTCTAGCATGAATAATAAACATTTATCATGATATAAGGAAATAAATAATAACTTTATTATTGCCTCTAGGGCATATTTCCTTCAGTCTCCCACTTGCACTAGAGTCAATAATCTAGATTACACAGTAATGATTCTAACACCCATGGAGCCTTGGTGCTGATCATGTTTTGCTCGTGGAAGAGGCTTAGTCAGCGGGTCTGCAACATTCAGATCCGTATGTATCTTGCAAATTTCTATGTCTCCCACTTGGACTAAATCTCGAATGGAATTGAAGCGTCTCTTGATGTGCTTGGTTCTCTTGTGAAATCTGGATTCCTTCACCAAGGCAATTGCACCAGTATTGTCACAAAAGATTTTCATTGGACCCGATGCACTAGGTATGACACCTTGATCGGATATGAACTCCTTCATCCAGGCTCCTTCATTTGCTGCTTGCGAACCAGCTATGTACTCCGCTTCACATGTAGATCCTGCCACGACGCTTTGTTTAGAATTGCACCAACTGACAGCTCCACCGTGCAATATAAACATGTATCCGGTTTGTGATTTAGAATCGCCCGGATCAGTGTCAAAGCTTGCATCTACGTAACCATTTACGATGAGCTCTTTGTCACCTCCATATACGAGAAACATATCCTTAGTCCTTTTTAGGTATTTCAGGATGTTTTTGACCGCTGTCCAGTGATCCACTCCTGGATTACTTTGGTACCTCCCTGCTAGACTTATAGCAAGGCACACATCAGGTCTGGTACACAGCATTGCATACATGATAGAGCCTATGGCTGAAGCATAGGGAACATCTTTCATTTTCTCTCTATCTTCTGCGGTGGTCGGACATTGAGTCTTACTCAACTTCACACCTTGTAACACAGGCAAGAACCCTTTCTTTGCTTGATCCATTTTGAACTTCTTCAAAACTTTGTCAAGGTATGTGCTTTGTGAAAGTCCAATTAAGCATCTTGATCTATCTCTATAGATCTTAATGCCCAATATGTAAGCAGCTTCACCGAGGTCTTTCATTGAAAAACTCTTATTCAAGTATCCCTTTATGCTATCCAGAAATTCTATATCATTTCCAATCAGTAATATGTCATCCACATATAATATCAGAAATGCTACAGAGCTCCCACTCACTTTCTTGTAAATACAGGCTTCTCCAAAAGTCTGTACAAAACCAAATGCTTTGATCACACTATCAAAGCGTTTATTCCAACTCCGAGAGGCTTGCACCAGTCCATAAATGGATCGCTGGAGCTTGCACACTTTGTTAGCTCCCTTTGGATCGACAAAACCTTCTGGTTGCATCATATACAACTCTTCTTCCAAAAATCCATTCAGGAATGCAGTTTTGACATCCATCTGCCAAATTTCATAATCATAAAATGCGGCAATCGCTAACATGATTCGGACAGACTTAAGCATCGCTACGGGTGAGAAGGTACCATCGTAGTCAATCCCTTGAACTTGTCGAAAACCTTTCGCAACAAGTTGAGCTTTGTAGACAATAACATTACCGTCAGCGTCAGTCTTCTTCTTGAAGATCCATTTATTCTCAATTGCTTGCCGATCAACGGGCAAGTCAACCAAAGTCCACACTTTGTTCTCCTACATGGATCCCATCTCAGATTTCATGGCTTCTAGCCATTTTACGGAATCTGGGCTCACCATCGCTTCTTCATAGTTCGTAGGTTCATCATGATCTAGTAGTATGACTTCCAGAACAGGATTACCGTACCACTCTGGTGCGGATCTTACTCTGGTTGATCTACGAGGTTCGGTAGTAACTTGATCTGAAGTTTCATGATCATTATCATTAGCTTCCTCACTAATTGGTATAGGTGTCACAGAAACCGGTTTCTGTGATGTACAACTTTCCAATAAGGGAGCAGGTACAGTTACCTCATCAAGTTCTACTTTCCTCCCACTCACTTCTTTCGAGAGAAACTCCTTCTCTAGAAAGGATCCATCCTTAGCAACGAATGTCTTGCCTTCGGATCTGTGATAGAAGGTGTACGCAATAGTCTCCTTTGGGTATCCTATGAAGACACATTTCTCTGATTTGGGTTCGAGCTTATTAGGTTGAAGCTTTTTCACATAAGCATCGCAGCCCCAAACTTTTAGAATTGACAACTTTGGTTTCTTGCTAAACCACAGTTCATAAGGCGTCGTCTCAACGGATTTCGATGGTGCCCTATTTAACGTGAATGCAGCCGTCTCTAAAGCATAACCCCAAAACGATAGCGGTAAATTAGTAAGAGACATCATAGATCGCACCATATCTAATAAAGTTCGATTACGACGTTCAGACACACCATTACGCTGTGGTGTTCCAGGTGGCGTGAGTTGCGAAACTATTCCGCATTGTTTCAAATGTAGACCAAACTCGTAACTCAAATATTCTCCTCCATGATCAGATTGTAGAAACTTTATTTTCTTGTTACGATGATTTTCAACTTCACTCTGAAATTCTTTGAACTTTCCAAATGTTTCAGACTTATGCTTCATTAAGTAGATATACCCATATCTGCTTAAATCATCTGTGAAGGTGAGAAAATAACGATATCCGCCACGAGCCTCAACATTCATCGGACCACATACATCTGTATGTATGATTTCCAACAAATCTGTTGCTCTCTCCATAGTACCAAAGAACGGCGTTTTAGTCATCTTGCCCATGAGGCACGGTTCCAAAGTACCGAGTGATTCATAATCAAGTGATTCCAAAAGTCCATCTGTATGGAGTTTCTTCATGCGCTTTACACCGATATGACCTAAACGGCAGTGCCACAAATAAGTTGCACTATCATTATCAACTCTGCATCTTTTGGCTTCAATATTATGAATATGTGTATCACTACTATCGAGATTCATCAAAAATAGACCACTCTTCAAGGGTGCATGACCATAAAAGATATTACTCATATAAATAGAACAACCATTATTCTCTGATTTAAATGAATAACTGTCTCGCATCAAACAATATCCAAATATAATGTTCATGCTCAACGCTGGCACCAAATAACAATTATTTAGGCCTAATACTAATCCCGAAGGTAGATGTAGAGGTAGCGTGCCGACTGCGATCACATCGACTTTGGAACCATTTCCCACGCGCATCGTCACCTCGTCCTTCGCCAGTGTTCGCTTAATCCGTAGTACCTGTTTCGAGTTGCAAATATTAGCAACAGAACCAGTATCAAATATCCAGGTGCTACTATGAGCTCTAGTAAGGTACACATCAATAACATGTATATCACATATACCTTTGTTCACCTTGCCATCCTTCTTATCCGCCAAATACTTGGGGTAGTTCCGCTTCCAATGTCCAGTCTGCTTGCAGTAGAAGCACTCAGTTTCAGGCTTAGGTCCAGATTTGGGTTTCTTCTCCTGAGCAGCAACTTGCTTGATGTTCTTCTTGAAGTTCCCCTTCTTCTTCCCTTTGCCCTTTTTCTTGAAACTGGCGGTCTTGTTGACCATCAACACTTGATGCTCCTTCTTGATTTCTACCTCCGCAGCCTTTAGCATTGCGAAGAGCTCGGGAATCGTCTTATCCATCCCTTGCATGTTATAGTTAATCACGAAGCTCTTGTAGCTCGGTGGCAGTGATTGAAGAACTCTGTCAATGACACTATCAACAGGAAGATTAACTCCCAGTTGAGTCAAGTGATTATGCTACCCAGACATTTTGAGTATATGTTCACTGACAGAACTATTCTCCTCCATCTTGCAGCTATAGAACTTATTGGAGACTTCATATCTCTCAATCCGGGCATTTGCTTGAAATATTAACTTCAACTCCTGGAACATCTCATATGCTCCATGACGTTCAAAATGTCGTTGAAGTCCCGATTCTAAACCGTAAAGCATGGCACACTGAACTATCGAGTAGTCATCAGCTTTGCTCTGCCAGACGTTCATAACATCTGGTGTTGCTCCAGCAGCAGGCCTGGCACCCAGCAGTGCTTCCAGGATGTAATTCTTTTGTGCAGCAATGAGGATAATCCTCAAGTTATGGACCCAGTCCGTGTAATTGCTACCATCATCTTTCAACTTTGCTTTCTCAAGGAACGCATTAAAATTCAACGGAACAACAACACGGGCCATCTATCTACAATCAAACTTAGACAAGAAAGATACTATCAAGTACTAAGTTCATGATAAATTTAAGTTCAATTAATCACATTACTTAAGAACTCCCACTTAGAAAGACATCCCTCTAATCTTCTAAGTGATCACGTGATCCAAATCAACTAAACCATAACCGATCATCACGTGAAATGGAGTATCTTTCAATGGTGAACATCAATATGTTGATCATATCTACTATATGATTCACACTCGACCTTTCGGTCTCAGTGTTCCGAGGCCATATCTGCATATGCTAGGCTCGTCAAGTTTAACCTGAGTATTCTGCTTGTGCAAAACTGGCTTGCACCCGTTGTAGATGGACGTAGAGCTTATCACACCCGATCATCATGTGGTGTCTGGGAACGATGAACTTTGGCAACGATGCATACTCAGGGAGAACACTTTTATCTTGAAATTTAGTGAGAGATCATCTTATAATGCTACCGTCAATCAAAGCAAGATAAGATGCATAAAAAGATAAACATCACATGCAATCAATATAAGTGATATGATATGACCATCATCATCTTGTACTTGTGATCTCCATCTCCGAAGTACCGTCATGATCACCATCGTCACCGGCGCGACACCTTGATCTCCATCGTAGCATCGTTGTCGTCTCGCCAATCTTATGCTTCCACGACTATCGCTACCGCTTAGTGATAAAGTAAAGTATTACAGCGCGATTGCATTGCATACAATAAAGCGACAACCATATGGCTCCTGCCAGTTGCCGATAACTCGGTTACAATACATGATCATCTCATACAATAAAATTTAGCATCATGTCTTGACCATATCACATCACAACATGCCCTGCAAAAACAAGTTATACGTCCTCTACTTTGTTGTTGCAAGTTTTATGCGGCTGCTACGGGCTTAGCAAGAACCGTTCTTACCTACACATCAAAACCACAATGATAGTTTGTCAAGTTGGTGTTGTTTTAACCTTCGCAAGGACCGGGTGTAGCCACACTCGATTCAACTAAAGTTGGAGAAACTGACACCCGCCAGCCACCTGTGTGCAAAGCACGTCGGTAGAACCAGTCTTGCGTAAGCGTACGCGTAATGTCGGTCCGGGCCGCTTCATCCAACAATACCGCCGAACCAAAGTACGACATGCTGGTAAGCAGTATGACTTATATCACCCACAACTCACTTGTGTTCTACTCGTGCATATAACATCAACGCATAAAACCTGTCTCGGATGCCACTGTTGGGGAACGTAGTCATTTCAAAATTTTCCTACGCACACGCAAAATCATGGTGATGCATAGCAACGAGAGGGGAGAGTGTTGTCTACGTACCCTCATAGACCGGCAACGGAAGCGTTGACACAACATAGAGGAAGTAGTCGTACGTCTTCCCGATCCGACCGATCCAAGTACCGAACGTACGGCACCTCTGAGTTCTGCACAAGTTCAACTCGGTGACGTCCCTCGAGCTCCGATCCAGCCGGGTGTTGAGGGAGAGTTTCGTCAGCACGACGGCGTGATGACGGTGATGATGTTCTACCGACGCAGGGCTTCGCCTAAGCACTACTACGATATTACCGAGGTGGAATATGGTGGAAGGGGGCACCGCACATGGCTAAGGAACGATCATGAAGATCAACTTGTGTGTCATGGGGTGCCCCCTGCCCCCGTATATAAAGGAGGGAGGGGGAGGTGCGACAAGCCCCTAGGGGTGCGCCTGGAGGAGTCCTACTCCCACCGGGAGTAGGACTCCCCCCTCTTGCCTTGTTGGAGAAGGAAAGGGGAAGGGGGAAAGAGGAAAGGGGGGCGCCGCCCCCCCTTCCTTGTCCTATTCGGACTAGGGGGGAGGGGGCGTGTGGCCTGCCCTGGCCGGCCCTCCTCTTCTCCCTTAGGGCCCATGTAGGCCCATTAACCCCCGGGGGGGTTCCGGTAACCCCCCGGTACTCCGGTAAAATCCCGATTTCACCCGGAACGATTCCAATATCCAAATATAGGCTTCCAATATATCAATCTTTATGTCTAGACCATTTCGAGACTCCTCTTCATGTCCGTGATCACATCCGGGACTCCGAACAACCTTTGGTACATCAAAACACAAAAACCCTAATTACGATCGTCACCGAACTTTAAGCGTGCGGACCCTACGGGTTCCAGAACTATGTAGACATGACCGAGACACGTCTCCGGTCACCTGGATGCTCATATTGGTTCCTACATATTCTACGAAGATCTTTATCAGTCAAACCGCATAACAACATACGTTGTTCCCTTTGTCATCGGTATGTTACTTGCCCGAGATTCGATCGTCGGTATCTCAATACCTAGTTCAATCTCGTTACCGGTAAGTTTCTTTACTCGTTCCGTAATACATCATCTCGCAACTAACTTATTAGTTGCAATGCTTACAAGGCTTGAGTGATGTGTATTACCGAGAGGGCCCAGAGATACCTCTCCGACAATCGGAGTGACAAATCCTAATTTTGAAATACGCCAACCCAACAAGTACCTTCGAAGACACCTGTAGAGCACCTTTATAATCACCTAGTTACGTTGTGACATTTTGTAGCACACAAAGTGTTCCTCTGGTAAACGGGAGTTGCATAATCTCATAGTCATAGGAACATGTATAAGTTATGAAGAAAGCAATAGCAACAAACTAAACGGAATGGGTCAAGTCAATCACATCATTCTCCTAATGATGTGATCCCATTAATCAAATGACAACTCATGTCTATGGCTAGGAAACATAACCATCTTTTGTCAATGAGCTAGTCAAGTAGAGGCATGCTAGTGACACTCTGTTTGTCTATGTATTCACACATGTATTATGTTTCTGGTTAATACAATTCTAGCATGAATAATAAACATTTATCATGATATAAGGAAATAAATAATAACTTTATTATTGCCTCTAGGGCATATTTCCTTCAAAATATCCCTTGATGAACATGATTCTTGCTATTCTTGTGGCCATGATGCCAATATTTATGAAGATGAGTTTGCTATAGTTCCTTATGTTAAACATGAGATCGTTGCTATTGCACCCATACTTGATAGTTCCTTCGATGAAAAGCATGATTGCAATGATGTTATTATAAATTCTATTAATGTTAATTGTGTTAATGATATGCAAAACCCTAAGCTTGGGGATGCTAGTTTTGCTATGACTACTATTTGTTGCAATGATCATGATTGGGGTGATTCTTCTTTTGATCTTGAAATTTTTTTAAGCCCCGTGATGAATATGAGATTGATAATAATGTTTGCAATAATATTGAAAGTGGGTTTGGAAGATTCTCAAATTTAGATCCCACATATTTGGAGAATGTTCAATCTTATGAAGTTTTTGATAAAAGTGTGTTTGGAGAGATCATGACTTTAGTTAATGTTAATCCCACTGTTTTGGAAGAGTGTCAACTTTGCATGCATGTGGATCATGTTGAAATAATTTATGTTATAGATATTTTGTCGAATTTTCTTGTGATCCCACATGTAATTATTATGAGAGAGTAAAATATGATTGTAGAAATTTTCATGTTACTAAATTACCTCTCGTTATGTTGAGATTACTATTGTTTCTTTCCGCTTCCTCGCATATGCTAGTTTTTGCTTGGTATGATAATTTATTTTCCTACAAGATGCCTATGCGTAGGAAGTATGTTAGACTTAGATGTGTTTGTCACGTGTTTTTTGATGCTGTCTTTGTGCTTCAATTCTTGTCTTTCATGTGAGCATCGTTGAAATTTTATGCCTAGCTAGGGGCGTTAAACGATAGCGCTTGTTGCGAGGCAACCCAATTTTATTTTTTGTTTCTTGCTTGTTGATTCTTTTTAGTAATAAATAATTCATCTAGCCTCTGTTTATATATGGTTTTATGCTTTTAATTAGTGTTTTTTCCAAGTAGAACCTTTGGGAAGACTTGGGGAAAGTCTTTGCGAACTTGCTGTAAAAAACAGAAACTTTAGCGCTCGCGAGAATCGCTGCCATTTTTTATTGGAGAGTGATATTTAGTTAATCATTTTTGCATATGATTAATAGATAAATTCCTCACGTTTAGAAATTTATTTTGAAATTTTTGGGGTTCCAGAAGTATTCGAAACCTACATATTATACAGACTGTTCTGTTTTTGACAGATTCTGTTTTTCGTGTGTTGTTTGCTTATTTTGATGAATCTATGGCTATTAATAGAGTTTATAAGCCATAGAAAAGTTGGAATATAGTAGGTTTAACACCAATATAAATAAATAATGAGTTCATTATAGTACCTTGAAGTGGTGGTTTGTTTTCTTTACTAACGGAGCTCACGAGATTTTCTTTTAAGTTTTGTGTTGTGAAGTTTTCAAGTTTTGGGCAAAGATTTGATGCATAATGGAACAAGGTTGGCAAGAGCCTAATATTGGGGATTCCCAAGGCACCCCAAGATAAAATTCAAGGACAACCAAAAGCTTAAGCTTGGGGATGCCCCGGAAGGCATCCCCTCTTTCGTCTTCGTCTATCGGTAACTTTACTTGATGCTATATTTTTATTCACCACATGATATGTGTTTTGCTTGGAGTGTCTTGTATGATTTGAGTATTTGCTTTTTAGTTTATCACAATCATCCTCGCTGTACACACATTTTGAGAGAGACACACATGATTCGGAATTTGTTAGAATACTCTATGTGCTTCACTTATATATTTTGAGCTATATAGTTTTTGCTATAGTGCTTCACTTATATCTTTTAGAGCACGATGGTGGTTTTATTTTATAGAAATTATGGATCTCTCCTGATTCACTTATATTATTTTGAGAGTCTTAAACAGCATGGTAATTTGCTTTAATTGTGAAATTAATCCGAATGTGATAGGCATCTAAGATGAGCATAATAAAAACTTCCATATTGAGTTCATGGAATATCATGAGAAGTTTGATACTTGATAAGTGTTTTGATATATAAAGGTGGTAATATTAGAGTGTGCTAGTTAAGTAATTGTGAAATTGAGAAATACCTGTGTTAAGGTTGGCAAGTCTCGTAGCATGCACGTGGTAAAAGTTGTGTGACAATTTTGACACATAAGGTGTTATTTTATTGCTTTCCTTATGAGTGGCGGTCGGGGATGAGCGATGGTATTTTCCTACCAATCTATCCCTCTAGGGGCATGCGTAGTAGTACTTTGCTTTGAGGGATAATAAACTTTTGCAATAAGTATATGAGTTATGTATGACTAATGTGAGTCCATGGATTATACACACTCTCAACCTTCCATAATTTTCTAGCCTCTACGATACCATGCATTGCCCTTTCTCGCCTTGAGAGTTGGTGCAAACTTCGCCGGTGCATCCAAACCCCGTGATATGATACGCTCTATCACACATAAACCTCCTTATATCCTCCTCAAAACAACCACCATACCTACCTATCATGGCATTTCCATAGCCATTCTGAGATATATTGCCATGCAACTTTCCACCATTCCGTTTATTATGACACGCTCCATCATTGTCATATTGCTTTGCATAATCATGTAGTTGACATTATATTTTTGGTAAAGCCACCATTCATAATTTTACATACATGTCACTCTTGATTCATTGCATATCCCGGTACACCGCTGGAGGCATTCACATAGAGTCATATTTTGTTCTAAGTATTGAGTTGTAATTCTTGAGTTGTAAGTAATAAAAGTGTGATGATCATCATTATTAGAGAATTGTCCCATGTGAGGAAAGGATGATGGAGACTATGATTCCCCCACAAGTTAGGATGAGATTCTGGACTAAATAAATAAAAAAAGAGGCCAAAGAAAAAGAGAGAAAAAAATGAGATAAAAAGAGAGAAGGGACAATGTTACTATCCTTTTTCCACACTTGTTCTTCAAAGTAGCACCGTGATCTTCATGATAGAGAGTCTCCTATGTTGTCACTTTCATATACTAGTGGGAATTTTTCATTATAGGACTTGGCTTGTATATTCCAATGATGGACTTCCTCAAAATGCCCTAGGTCTTCGTGAGCAAGCAAGTTGGATGCACACCCACTTAGTTTCTTTTGTTGAGCTTTCATACATTTATAGCTCTAGTGCATCCGTTGCATGGCAATCCCTACTCCTCTCATTGACATAAATTGATGGGCATCTCCATAGCCTATTGATTATCCACGTCAATGTGAGACTTTCTACCTTTTTTGTCTTCTCATAACCCCCATCATTATACTTCATTCCACCCATAGTTCTATATCCATGGCTTGCGCTCATGTATTACGTAAGGGTTGAAAAGGCTGAAGCACGTTAAAAAGTATGAACCAATTGCTCGGCTTGTCATAGGGGTTATGCATGATGAGAACGTTTTGTGTGACGGAATTGAAACATAGCCTAACTATATGATTTTGTAGGGATAAGCTTTCTTTGGCTATGTTATTTTGATAAGACATAATTGCCTGGTTAGCATGTTTGAAGTATTATTGTTTTTATGTCAACATTAAACTTTTATCTTGAATCTTTTGGATCTAAATATTCATGCCACAATAAAAAGAAGTACACTGACAATTATGCTAAGAAGCATTCTACATCAAAAATTCTGTTCTTATCATTTACCAACTCGAGGACGAGAAAGAATTAAGCTTGGGGATGCTTGATACGTCTCCAACGTATCTATAATTGTTGATTGTTCCATGCTATTATATATTCTATTTCGGATGTTTAATGGGCTTATTTATACACTTTTATATCATTTTTGGGACTAACCTATTAACTGGAGGCCCAGCCCAAATAGCTGTTTTTGCCTATTTCTGTGTTTCGCAGAAAAGGAATATCAAACGGAGTCCAAACGGAATGAAACCTTCAGGAGCGTGATTTTTGGAACAAACGTGATCCAGAGGACTTGGAGTGGACATCAAGCAATCAACAAGGAGGGCACGAGGCAGGGGGCGCGCCCTCCACCCTCATGGGCCCCTCGTGGCTCCACTAACCTACTTCTTCCTCCTATTTATACCTACGTACCCACAAACCATCGAGGAGCACCACGAAAATCTAATTCCACCACCGCAACCTTCTGTACCCGTGAGATCCCATCTTGGGGCCTTTTTCGATGCTCCGCCTGAGGGGGCATTGATCACAGAGGGCTTCTACATCAACACCATAGCCTCTCCGATGATGTGTGAGTAGTTTACCTCAGACCTTCGGGACCATAGTTATTAGCTAGATGACTTCTTCTCTCTCTTTGGATCTCAATACAAAGTTCTCCTTGATTCTCTTGGAGATCTATTCGATGTAATCTTCTTTTGCGATGTGTTTGTCGAGATCCGATGAATTGTGGGTTTATGATCAAGATTATCTATGAACAATATTTGAATCTTCTCCGAATTCTTTTATGTATGATTGGTTATCTTTGCAAGTCTCTTCGAATTATCAGTTTGGTTTGGCCTACTAGATTGATCTTTCTTGCAATGGGAGAAGTGCTCAGCTTTGGGTTCAATCTTGCGGTGCTCGATCCCAGTGACAGTAGGGGAAACGACACGTATTGTATTGTTGCCATCGAGGATAAAAAGATGGGGTTTATATCATATTGCATGAGTTTATCCCTCTACATCATGTCATCTTGCTTAAAGCGTTACTCCGTTCTTATGAACTTAATACTCTAGATGCATGCTGGATAGCGGTGGATGTGTGGAGTAATAGTAGTAGATGCAGGCAGGAGTCGGTCTACTTGTCACGGACGTGATGCCTATATACATGTGAAAGTGCAACTATCCCTAGGTGGTTTTGGTAATTCATAACAACATATAGCTCATTGAGCTAATGCTATTCCAAGATGACTATTTCAGGAAAGCTCAATGATTGGCATGGCATGGATGTGAGAGTGGAACCCTCAAAATGCTAAGGACAAAGGATTGGCTCAAGCTCAAAAGCTCAAGACTCTTCATTTTATATTTTAGTGATCCAAGATCACATTGAGTCTTTAGGAAAAGCCAATACTATCAAGGAGGGATGAGGTGTTGCTTAATGAGCCTCTTGCTTCATGTGCTTAGTGATATGCTCCAAAACCCTCAACTACTTTCCCATATCCACATATGACCTAAACCCTAAGCCAAACTCAGTCCTACCGATTCTTTCTATCCGGCGCCACCGAGTTTCACTTGTCATAAGCCACTGCCAAACCCTAGCAATTCGGTTCTACCGATAGGGATCTCGGTCTCACTGAGATGGGATTGCAAACTCTCTGTTTCCCTTTCGTAACTTTTTGGTCTCACCGAAAGAGTGAATCGGTCCCACCGAGATTGCAGTGTAAACTCTCCGTTTCCTTTTTGTAACTTTTCGGTCTCACCGAAAGAGCAAATCGGTCCCACCGAGTTTACCTGACCAACTCTCTGGTTAGCATATTACCAAACTCGGTCTCACCGAGTTTGTGTAATCGGTCTCACCGAGATTACGTTATGCCCAAACCCTAACCATATCGGTCCTACCGAGTTGCATGTCAGTCCCACCGAACATCTCTAACGGTCACTAGGTTTACCTTTTTGGTTCGACCGAGTTTGTTGATTCGGTCCCACCGAGATTGGAAGACTGTGTGTAACGGTTGGATTTTGTGTGGAGGCTATATATACCCCTCCACCTCC